>NW_010097654.1:0-14424 GCF_000699245.1 Pterocles gutturalis
CTGCGAATGACGTATTTAACAGGGGGCACAGAACATGGGGAGTGGCCCTGGGCAGGGCACAGCCTGGGTGGACCGGCCCTGGCGGTCCAACTGCCTGACTGGCTTCACCTGAAAGCCAACCTGCCATAGCCTGAGCCTCCGCCATAGCTTGCCTCTGGCGGACAGAGAAGCAGGATCTGAGAGAGACAACTACGCAGATATGCTAGTCAGTGAAGAGAAAGGAGAGGAAGGAGGTGCCCCAGAACAGAGATTCCCCTGCAGTGTGGAGAAGACTCATTGGTGATGCACATTTGTCCCTTTGTGCAGACCATGAAAAGCTGAAGTAGCTGTGCGCAAAGGAGGATGTGAATTTTGAAGAAACCCATGGCAGAGCCGAGCAGTTGTCGGAGGACTGTGACCCTGTGTGGGAAAGACTCACGTTGGAGCAGTTTGAGAAGGACTCTCCCATGAGAAGGGACCCCACGCTGGAGCTGGGAAAGACTGCGAGGAGCCCTCCCCTGAGAAGGAAGAAGCAGCAGACTGACTGCACCCCCCATTCCCTGCCCCCTGTGCCGCTGGTGGAGGAAAAAGGTGCAGGAACCAGGAACAAAGCCTTTGGGCCTGGGAAGAAGGGAGGGGTGGGGGAGAAGTGCCTTTCTAAGATGTAGTTCTCTCTCTCATTATCTTGTTGTTGGTTTTGATTCTAAATAGTTAATAAATTCAATTGTGATTTTTTTTTTTCTTTCAGGCTGTCTAGTGGCTTTCTTCTAAACTATGACACATGCACGTCACGCCCAATATATAGTTGAGGCTTTGCCCAGAAGTTCTCTCTGCCGCTGGGTCGTCTTCCCTCTCTCTTGGGGTTGTCTTGCTCTCTCAGTCGTCTCTCACTCTCTTGGATTCTCAGGCTCTTATTTGTTTTCTCGGATTGTGGTTTTGGAACTCTCTCTGCTCCAGGATTGGTAGCCAGGAACAGGCTCAGCCTTGGCCATCGGGTGGTGAGCAGTTTCACTGTGTATCACTCATTTGTATATATTACTATTATTATTATTTTCTGTTATTGTAGTTTAGTTATTAAATTGTTCTTATCTCAACTAGTTTCTTTTCCCTTTACCCCTTTAATTATCTCCTTGATCCCTGGGAGGGGGGAGGGTGAGCAAGCAGCTGAGTGGTGTTTCTTGCTAGCTGAGTGGGTATAAACCACGACAGGGTCAAATCCCTAAAATCTATAATCCACCTGCTCGATGCTCTGGGGAGGAAGGTCCTGACAAAGGGCCAAGGGCACAGAGCCACTTGCCTGATGATGGTTGCCGGTGGGAGCAGGGAGAGGAAAGGGCAGGGAGGCAAATTGCCTGTGCAACTCCAGCACAGCACAACCATTCCTGTGGAGGGCAAGGATTTGGCATATGGCTCCACAGGGAAATATGGAGAGATGGATCTAACTGACAGCATTTGGACAGAGCATGCATTTCTAAAAATGTCTGCAGTTCTTAATGGGCCTCAGGGAAGATAGGCATGCTCCTCTCTAGGCAGAAAATATGGGCCAGGGCTTGATTTTACATTTAAGATTCTGGCACAGTCTGCCTGCAGCCTGGAAAGTCAAAAGTCTGGGCTAACTTGATTCATCCCAGTGGGGCTTTCTTATCATTCCTGCAGAGATGTGCTAATGATCAGCAGTCCCTGCTCCCTGTGATCTGCCTAGCTCCTGACAGCTCAGCCTGCAGCCGTAGCAAGACTAGAACTGTGGGCAGACTTTGTTTTCTCGATACTAAATTCATTCCTTCTGAAGGATGCTTGAGCAGCTGGGCTGAGTGTACTGGGTCTGCAGGAAAAATGTTCCACTGCACTGGTCAGAGGGGCTTTCATTGCACCTCTGAGGATAGACCAGAAAATCCAGAGAGGGGCTAGCTCTTTGGTGTTAACCCCATGGATCCATTGCTCCATCACTGTTTTACCTACATTGTGACTTTCCCTCATGGTCACTCCAGCCCCCTGCAGAGTGACCTGGGTTTCTTGAGACTGTCAAGAAAAGGGCAAGATCTACTATCCCTTTTGACATAGGTTTAGACCATGCCCACAAAGCAAAATCTCCCTGTGGAAAACTCCTGGCTATTATCACTGTTGCTAGAGTGTGGAAAAGCACCACTCACACTTGCTGAGACATCCCCTGAGTGACTGGTAACTGTAGGTGCCACCAGCCTCCCTCTGAGCCCTTGGGGATATTCTGGAATGCTTTCCACTTCCTACCGCATTCCTCTGACTCCCCACAGCCATGTGCCCCATGTGTCCCTGTAGCCCATCTCAGGGTGACATGACCCAGGGAAGGACCACTCTGATGATTGCCAGTTAAGTTGGAAACATCCTCCACTCATAGCAAAATGTGACTGTGTGTCTGTAGGGCACCCAGAGTAGAGAGCACAGTGACAGCTGTCAATAAGAGGTGCAGGTGAAGAAACAAAAGGAAACCATGCACATATACTTACACCAACATCGCCTGCCAGGCCATTCCCTGGATTCACTGAGGTTGCTGCAGATGCTTTCCTGATGCCTCTTGTGAGTGTGTCCTCCCAAATGTGCTAAGTCCATGTCCAGGTGCCTTTCTCATACCTCAGAGGCACCAAGTCCTTTCACAAGGACCCTGCTAGCTCTCAGCACTCCTCCCACCTCCCCCATCTAGTCTCATCTTGAGGAGGCAGTTTTGACACTGCCAGCTAAACTGAAGACTTGTCACAGCTCTCTGGAGCTGCAGTGTCACTTGGGAGGTCTGAGAGCAACCTTCCAGAGTCAGCTGGATTGGTATTTTGCCCATCTCCAGCCACTGATCCTGTATTTTATATTTCCCTATACAAACCATATTTGATGTGAACGTCTGCATGGAACAACAGCATGTTGCTCATGGTTGGCTCTTGTTTGAAGTCACTTTTGAGAATCATTGATCATTTTGAGGGTGACTCACACCTGCAATTCATCCTCAAGGAACAGAGCATCAGTGCCTGGTGGGACAGAACCTGTCTTTAGCTGTTCTGGACTCCTGCTGTGCCCAGACCAGCTCTCTGCTCCCTGCATCAGGCTGGGCACCTGAAAAGCTGGGACACCAAAGTTTCCTTCCTGATTTAGGATATCAGCAGAGCAGCTGTGCTTACAGACTGCCCCGTGCAGCCCAGACCCCCACTGATGAAGGCAGCAGCACGCAAAGGCAGCAGGAGTGCAGTCCCTGCCTGAGTGCATACACTCATGTTGGTCTCCAGAGCCAGGATGCCAGCCAAGAAGCGTGGGCTGCATAAGCGCTCAGACTGTTCTGCAAGGACCTAGCATTCAGCATTACAGGTCTTTTCTAATAATAACTTCTGGATCTGCTCTAGGAGCTGCCAGAACAATACTAGAGTGAGTGTTTAGGGCCCAAGCTGACACCACGAGTCAGAGGACTTGTCTCCTAGCTCTTTGCTTTCTAGTTAAAAGAAGGTCTGGTGGTTCTGCAGGGGTAATAGGAGCAGAGGGGAGATACCAGAGAAACCTTTCTCCTTTCTATTGCTGCAGAGCCATGGGCGGAAGGAGGAGGAGGAGGGGGGGGAGGCTGGGGAAGGGGCTTGCACAGAAAGCAACGTACCTGCCTTGATAATCTGAGGTGGGGGTGGCTGGCTGGGGGCCCTGGAAAATATCATCTTCTTGGAGTCCACCAGGAGACGGCAGTAGCCTGCAATCAGGCAGGCGAAGTTGGTGGCTTCAGGCCACTCCATCAGCAACACCAGCGGCTGGAAGGCAAGAGAGGCACATGAGGGCCACGTGACTCAGCTGATGTGGGACCAGTGCTCCAAAGGGGTTGCACTGGGGCACTGCACTGGTGTAACTGGTGAGCTGGCTGGCACTTTTAGCACCCACATAGGAAAAAACAGCCAGGTGCACATCGTTGCTCCAGATCACCCAGCAAATCACTGTGCACAAGGAAATGTCTCTCTGCAGCTGTAACTCCCACTTGCTGACTCCCCTAAGGATGATGGAAGAGGTGGAGCCCTGCAGGGCACAGGCTGTGCATGGCAAGGCCCCCATGCAACTGGCTCCTGATCTCCTGATCATTTGTTGGCATGCCAATGTTCTAAGCCTACCTGCAAGCACCAGTTTAACCATCAGGCTGTGGGGAGCTCAGGGAGTTTCTGGAGTCTCCAGCTGCCACAGCCCATTTCATTGCAGGCACCATGTTGCCCTCCCATAAACTAAGACATCTGCTTCCAACAAGATGCAGAAGGGGCAAAAAACCATTACAGGCTCCCCGAGCCATCACTCCAAGCCTGTGGATCTTATTTAAATCTAACCCTCTGGAAAATAAAATTTGGGCTTTGGAGCAGATGGTGTCTCCTCTTTTAGGAGAGCATTTATTCGCACACTAAAAAAGGTCTTTGCTTTAAAGAGAAGAAAAAATCGGACATGATCTGTGTGCCACATATAACCTCACTGCACAATCTAGCGGCAGACACTGCAACTCCCCAACTCCTGACTTCTCCAAGGAGAAGGTTAGCTAGCCCGGGGAAGCTGCTGGGGTGAGATCCACTCTTACTCATCCAGTGAGGTCCCGTGCACTGCTGGAATGCAGCTGGGTAGAGCAGCCTGCACCAGCACAGCTCAGTTGAGCAGTCCATGCTTGGTCTGAGCCCCCAGCACTGCTCAAGGCGGACTCATGAGATGGAAAAAAAACCTTCAGGGAAGTTACTGCATGGCAGCTCTAGCCCTCATCTACCCCTTGCACAAAGCACTCCTACCTAAAGGACCTTTGTACCCAGGCACAGGGCTTATCTGAGGCAACTGGGGGATGTTTAGCTACTAATGTGTCTTGGGCTGCCTGTCCTGCCATGCTTGGTCTCTTGCACACTGACAGCCCTCCAGGACTCAGAAGAACTCATTCACCATATCCAGGGCAAAACAAGCCCATTTAAAAAACCACTTAAGTCTATACAGTGTGAAAAGCATTACAGCTATTTTGGTTTTCTTCTTTTACGACCACAGGAGGTTCCTGATATCCACTAGCCAGTTCTGTGCTCTGCTCAACACTTGTTTTTTTAAGCCACCAAGCCAACTCTGGCAAAGGAAGACCCAGCCTTACAACATGTCACGCTCTGGACCATACAACACAATAAACTTGTGTGTGAAGCCATCAGCCCTGGGCACAGACATGTGTGATCCCAAGCCATGTTCCTCCTAGGGCCAGGGTAAAGAAGTTCCCTCCTTGGCTGCTATGCAAGAAGAGAAAGGAAAGAAATAACCCGGTGTGGAAGAGAAATAACCCAACTAGCAAATGTGCTCTGCTGAAAGGCCTTGCCCCTGCCCGCTTGACGAGGCTCTTTCTGCATCATGGAAAATAAACCTGAGATGACACAGATCAAAGAGAAAGTATTAAGACAGAGAGAAAGAAGAGATTCTCCACATAGCTTGAACGAGGCAGGCATGCAGCAGTGAGGCGGGGGCGGGTGGGGTGAAACCTCTTAGCCCAGCTCCAGTCTTGACATAAGTGATGAAAGGAAACCATGTTCCAGTTCTGCCAGATGAAGCACCCTTAAAACAAGTGCCTTCTACATAGGGCTAAGCCTTCTTGGGTTTTTCAAGCCATCTCTTGAACATAGAAACATTTGTGCATTTTCCCCCTCTGTTCTGCAGAAGCAAGGGTTTGAGTGCTAGCAACAAGAAAGGAAACAAACACCAAGGGAGGCAATGGCTGATGAGTATCTACTACTGGGAGTTTAAATGAAGAGGCCAAAGTGGGTTGGGAATTCCCTTTCAAAAGGAAAACTAAAGGGGTAGTTTCCACCACATGCTAGTCACACACCAGAGATTCACATCTAGCTCTCAGGGATGCCAAGGCTGAGGAGCACATAGTCATGGACCTTCACTGCCTCCCTGTCAGTGCTTGCTGTTCAGCCCACGGTGCAGTCCCAGTACTCCAGCTGAGTACCAGTACCTCTGAGATCCAGCCCTGTTTCCATCTTTGCTCAGATACCACTGCATCAGGATGCTCCCATCCATCCAGAGATGAAACTGTAGGTTCTTGCTGGCAAGAAGCAGCCCCTGGATCAGTCCTCCTGAAGGGAGACAGGACTGAAACACAACCACCCCAACTGGGGTTTCTTGCCCATGGAGTAGAACACATGCAATACACCATGATGCTGTGAGCTCCCTGTCGGGTCTGAGCAAGCCCAGCCTCCAGACTGGCTTCCAGCAATCAGTGCGTGGTATGCTGGGGTTAACTGTAGCACTCTGCTCTGAAAAAGAGGAATCTTAATACTGATTTGCATTACAGCTTAGCGAGGAGTATTAGAAATGATTACTCTCACATCCTGGCAAGCAAGCAGCATGAGAGTTCTCTGATTGTCAAGCGTTCAAATATTGTTATTAGGGATTAAATCACTTCAGGGGCTGCTTGAAGCTGTCCATCCACACTGCCAGCAGTGCTCCAGCGAGCTCCCCATGGCCCAAGAGCCCATGCTGCAGTGGCTCTGTGTCCTGTTGATGGATTATTGGCTGTTTAAAAAGATACCGAATGAGAGCAAAGCTGCTGCAGTCAGGCTGTGCATCTCCCCTGGCCTCAGTGGCTTCTTGGCCGCTCACTAACAGGGGTCTGGCTGTAACACTTTCCCACGTGGGATTACAAAACTGAATCCCTCTCTCCCACCCACCTAGGTAATTTTGCTGAGATTGCAGCAGCTCAGCTGCCTTTGAGACTTCTGACCTGCTGCCACATCTCCCTGAGAGTGGCCAACAGATCTGAAAATGATTTGTGGGTTCAAGAGACAGAGGGAACATGATCACAGCAGCCTTGTTTCCTTGGGAAATCAGGCTGCAAAGAGGAGGTGTCAGGGATGGCGGCTAACGGAGATGTTATTTTTAGACGTAAGCAATCTTGGTCACCCTGTTCCACACAGGCAAGGCAAATGAGATCTTGCGGAGACAGCCAGGCATGGGCAAGCTGAGCAAACACTGACTTTCTGAACAGTTGCATGAAAAGCTTCCAACTAATCTCGCTAGGGGTTTTAGATGGTAAATTCAGGGCAGCTTTCCAGGGAGCTGCTCTTAGTGACCATAGTCTGTATTTTGGGCTTTCTTGTGATACCCATTTCTTGTGGCAAATGGAATTGACCTCTCGTCCTTTGGAAACATCCGGTAAGGAGCACTGAGGGCTTGTGCCTGTGGTCAGTTTGGCCTGGTTCCCAGGGGGCTGCAGCTCATGCAACATCCATCCCTGCCTCCCCCCTGCAAATTTTTTTGACTCACTGCTCAATCTGAACCAGACCTGGCAAAAGGTGGCAACCTGAAAGAGCGTGAATCTTCGTAAGTTTTCTAAATCCAATGATGCAGTAGAGCAGAGAGAGTTCTGTGAGCAGCCAGAAGGCAGGAAAGGATGCAGTAGGAGCAAAATTTGGTATCATTCCTCTAAGACCTGCTCGCTGCTCCATTGGCACTGATGTTGTTGGAAGTGGTCACAAAATGCAGTACCTCTTTCCCAGCTGTTAATCAGGAGATGTGTTAATCACTGAAGAGGAACAAGTTATTAACTAGGATAACCCTCCAGTTATCCTCCTGCCACATACCAATGGCATGTCTCATGCCAACCAGCCCATTCTCTTCCTTTCCTCAATGGAACATTCTTGCTGCAACAGCTGCAGGGGTCATACCTCACTGGCCCCAAGGGCTCTGCTTCCCTGCGATGCCAGAGGAGAAATGCCTGTCTGATTTTTGTCAGGGCAGCAGCACCTTTAGGATGAAAGCTGGTTTTACACAGAAGCAAACTTACTGGGATAATCCTACTGCTTTAAAAATGCCAAACATCAGATTCCCAGCAGGATGTACAAGTAAAGGTTCATCTCTGACCTGTAATATGGCAACAAGAGAAGAAGCAAATTTTAAAGAGAATGCTCTTTCTACATCTAAATCCATAATACCAGCCTGAAATGATTGATGTTTTGATCTTTCATTCATACTGGTTTTCCAGATTTTCTAGTCCTAATAAGACACGGACATTTTTTCACTTAAAGTTTCCTGCTTGGCAACCAGTCTCTCTGGAAAATAAATCAAAATAAATTTATACTGGATATAAGAGATCTTATTAAGGATATAGTGCTTTTTCTATTATGCTTTGCCTTTAAATCAAACCTCAGTGTCCTTCTGGAGGATATTCTCTTGTTCAGACAAAGGTGAAAGTTTCATAGAACATCATCTGGGGGATATTTTATGGCCAGGGTTATGCTAGAGGATCGTAACAGTTCTCGTATTTAATTTAATTTATGACCTGATCTATGCGTGCTATAACCCTCACGCTTATGTGCATTTCCTTTTAATTTCCCCCCTTTAGCATGTACTATCGGGTCTTACCCTGCTTCCTTTAATGTGGTGCAGCAGAAAGGTGGGAGATGAATTTACATAATTTATGTTCTCTTGTTTACTTGGTGTGTGCTGGCAAGTTTGCATTTAATAATACAGGCATCTGGGCCTAACAAGACAGCAATCAATTTTTTACTTGTACATTGACCTTTCCTTCCCTTCCTTTAAGCATTATTAACTCAGCTCTATCAATACCAGGCTGCATGTGATTAGAACCATTATTTCCCATTTGTTGATCAATAAACCTCCTGCCTTTGTTAGCACAGAATCATAGAATCATAAAGGTTGGAAAAGACCTCAAGGATCATCAAGTACAGACATCAACCCACAGCACCTAACCCACTAAACCATGTCCCTAAGCACCACATCTACATGTTTATTGAACACCTCCAGGGATGGTGACTCCACCACTGCCCTGGGCAGCCTGTTCCAATGCCTGATCACTCTGTCAGTGAAGAATTTTTTTCTAATATCTGCAGACCTTTAGGTTTCTGCAGCAGCATCTCCTTCCTTAGGGATTAAGCAGCCGCCACCTCTGCTGTGTGAATGCCCTCCTTGTTCCCTGGCTGGTCCCACAAAATACCACAGCAGATGGAGAGGTAGCTCTACAGACTGCAAAACTTGTAGGTGTCTCCTTTTGTCCACTTCGATGGTGGTGCTGTGTCCTCTTGCATGCTGCTGTGTCCTGGGGAAGGTGCAGATCCAGCCTACAGCTTCCCATCATGCTGCAGCTGCCATCCTGGCTGGCTTCCATCTCCCTCCTGGCTACTCAAAGGGCTCGTGCTCTTCCCTGTGGGGTTTCTAATAACCAGAGCCTGCCAGCACTTTTGACATCCTCCACATTTCCTATTTGTTGAAGCAAATTCTCCGGATTCCCAAGGTTGCAGCACCATTGGGCTCAGCTCACACCCATAGCACTAGATGCCTGAAGTCTGCTTGTTTGTTTTTATTTTTTTAAAATAAACAAATCAAATTTGGCTTTGCAGGCTTGGAAACTCATCCTCTCCACATGTTTCTGGCTGGCTCCGATCTGGGGTGCCCGTGGGCAGTGCTATGGGTGGTGCTGGGGCTGGCACCACATGCTGGTACGTGCTTTGCTTTACATCCCACTAGAAAGGCTCTGCAAGGGAGGGAACTGCATCCACGCCTCCCACCCCGGGTACTGAACCAAAGGAAATCTCAATCCCTCCCTCTGTCCCTTGAGATGACAGTGCTTCAGAAGGGCTTAATGCAACTAGAGATGAATTCAGCTTAGGGAAACAGAGCCTTTAGATCCATCATCACTCCAAAGCCTCACACTTTGTCTGATGGGCTTCAGTCATTGTTTGCATGAGTGAGAGTAATGCTGGCCTCACTTGCCCTCGTCAGTCTGATGGGGCTCTCCACCGTTTTCAGACTACAATTTGGCAAATGCATGTACGGCACTGGCCTTGACACCCACAACGTGTCCATGTCACGCTTGGCTGGGGGAGGCAACACTGGGCTCGGGGCTGGCTGTGGCCCTTCTTACCCCCGCCCCTCCCGCCGGCTCTAGCAGGGAGGGCTTGGAGGCAGAGGGGTCGCCATCCTATCGCCAGTGAGAGGGATGGGTGGCTGGCAGGCAGGACTTGGCTCCTTCCAGGGGGAGAGGAGGCTGCACGCCAGCCGTGCATGGTGGCTTTTTATTTCCATGGCAGGCTGGCAGCACGTCGGGGCCCATGGGACATCGATATTAACAGCCAGATTCCAGGCACAGCAGCAGCTGCAGACCTTTTGAATTAATTTTTCCTTTGTTTTCCTCTGTCGAGTCTTGATCTCAGCTAAAGTGCTGGCTGGCTGCAGGCCCTGCTGGGAGACGTGAAGTCAATTACCCCGATGCCTTTGACTGAATTGTGCTTGGCGAGCAGCCAGCTGCTGTGGGCTCCTGCCCTGCAGCCCAGGGCAGGGACAAGGCGCAGCCTGGGACAGCTTCTCCATTAAATTGCAGACACTTGTCCAGGCACAGGCAATACAGCTGCCCCCCAAGCCTTCCACTTTCACTGCCATTCAGAGGGCTTTGGCAGCTTTTTTGACAATGTCAAGACTGTTAATAATAAAAAGCCCAGCGGTGTGTAGCTGTGTAAATCAGAAAGAAGAAATGCTTCATCTGTAAAGCCATTTCAGTAAGAACAAAATCTTTGCTTCTGCAGTTGCTGCAGAGCCGCACAGCCAGGGGTGTGACCTGGTGGAGTGACCTGGCTGGACGTTGGGAGCTGGCTCTGGTGTGCCCACGGAGCTGAACAGCTCTCCGCACACCTCCTGCACTGGGGAGCTTGGGTAAGCATGGTGAGCAGCAGCCCCTCTGCCCCATCAGCGCTCCTGGGCTCACCTGGAAGCTGGGCAGGAGATGCTGACACTGACCTTCCTGGGATTCTGGGAGGCACAAGAGGACTTTGCTGGGGAGGAGGAGAGATACATGCCTGGAAGCCCAAATCTGAGCTGTCTCAGAAGCACTGGCCACTCTGAAATGCCGGTCTCAGCACTGCCAGGCAGCTGGAGGGGGAAGCCCCCAGGTGATGCAGGCCTGTGGGGGCCCCCAGACCACCAAGACAAGCTGCATTTAATGCATAAAGATCAGAGGAGACACGATGTGCCACCACGCTGTCCCCAGCGAATCTATGAGCTCCGGAATAAATGCTCAAACACTGGCAAGTCTGGAGTGCAGGAGAAGAGTGGAAAAGTGACAGCCCCAGCAGAGAGGGGACTTTGCGAAGTGGGAATGACCACATGATCCTGCAAAACGCCCACACCACCACAGTGCAGCTGGGGAAGCACCATCCTGCCCCCAGCCACGTGCTATGAACTTTCTCTTCATTTAAAAGCAAACTTGCCCCACTCCCTCCATGGCTGTCAAGGCGAAACCTCTCCTCCCAGCACTTGGACCAAGTAGCAGAGGCCTAGAGGTTTTTGTTCCTCTGTCGTGAGGTTGCACAGCTCCTCTATGGGGGTCCTGCCAGAATTTGCCCCTGCCCATGCCACCCTTGCAGTGGCAAACAGTTAAAGAAAGCAAATCAGAGGCACTAGCCCTGGGTTTGTATCCCAAATGGGCTATTTTAAACAGAAACTGAAGCCCAGACTGGAAAAGTTCCAAAATAAACCAATTAACTATCCAGTGAATCATTTATAAGACAAACACAATTTATTTTCCTCCTGAACTAAATACAAGTGGTTTACGACCTTCTCAAGCCTGCTTGTTACCTGAAAATCTTCCCCAGCTCCTTCCTGGCAAGTATGCCTGGGCTGCGGTTGCAGGCAAGCAGCGGATAAGGACGTTCTGTCGGGGTGTGCAGACCTCCCAGCTGACGGTTGCTCCGTGACCTGACCCTTTTCTTAACCCTTAGGATCAACTACACGACATCAATACACCTGGCACTTAGAAATTAAAAAAGGCCTTTCTGCACAAATCCTTTGTCACTGAACATCTGCCGTTTCCACAGTAACCCAGTGAGCAGCTGCAACAGGCTGCCACCACCCCACTGATTCTGGCTCGCCTGCATCCCTGCCGTTACCTGGGGAATGCACTGGAGCTGCCCCTCCACCAGCATCCTGCAACAGCTCCATGCATCACAGTGCAACAGCCCCAGGGGGACATCCCCACCTGCTCTGCAATCCCCAGGGCTTCAGCAGCCTTCCAGGGGTGATACGGATTTGAGTGCAGGTCCCTAGAGCAGTCAAGACACTACTTTGAGCACAATCCTCTAATGGTTTATGACTCATAGTAGAAACAGATTTATTTGCAACCCAGGGCTTTAGCCAGCGACTCATTCAGTGCAACAGAATAATTGCAGAAAGCAGATTAGCACTGTGAGATAGTGATATTTTTGCCTGCTTTTCTTAGCCTGCCTCGTCCATTGCTGTCCTGCATAGGCTTAGTATATGCCTCATTTTGGAGCAGACTTTCTGGCTTTAAAACCCAGCCCTTTGGACAACGGTTAAATGAAGACAGATAACAGCAGCCTCTGTGCTGGTGGGGTGCTGTTGAGCCTGATGAGATTCACAAATGGGATGCTTGCTCCGCTCCAGGCAGGCAGAGGGGCTTTCAGTGGCAGCTGCCTGGAATTTCTCAGGGAGATAAAGCTTCCGTGCGTGCATACACGCTTGTGGGAAATTTTATGTGAGCTGCCTTTTCTCCAGCAACTGGGAGGCTTGATAGATGGGACATGGGAGAAAATCTGCTCCTACAGCATGAAAGGGCTGGTGATGTTACAGAGTTAATTACTGCTGCAGAGCATGACTGAGTGGAGTGGCACTGCAGGATCTGTGCAGAAGCCACATGGGATCTGCCACCTAATTTATAGCAGATAGACGTCAGCATCATCTCAGCCTCCAGCACATCTGTTGCTCCTGCGGCCGCTCTCAGCTGCACACCGGACTGTGGGGGGGATGACTGCCCTCTCCCATGCCAGGGAGTGGACGGTGGCACTAGAGGGACCCATGCACCCCACCATGAGCTTGATGCACTCCCGTGGCTGAGCAGCGCTGCATGGAGCAGAGCTAATGCCACACATTTCCCTGTAGAGTACTCGCAGCCGGTAAGATGGCCACAGAGCCCTGACAGCAGGAACATGCCGTGCTGTGAGTGCTTGCAGTGAGCCACGAGCAGTCAATCACAGGATCGTGACCAGACTATTATTAATGTATTAATATTGTGATTTATACACAGCTATCTGCAGGGTGTGGGCACCAGGAGGAACCAGAAGGGTTCCTCATGGTGCAGATGATACGCTTTGGTTATACCTGCTCCATAAGCAGTAAGGAGGAGACCCAGTGGTCTCCTGCACAGCCCAGGCAGCCAGAGGGGCTGGGCATGGAGGGCTTCCACCTGCCCAGGCTGCAGGACAGGAGGTTTGAGGGTTTTGAAAGGTAGAGACAGGCAAGGTGGAAGAAGTGGATGAAGTTTGGCATTTATCTGTCAAATCACTGCCTCTCAGCTCTGTCCTTACCCACAGGGCAGGGAAGAGCTGGGCGCAGGGAGGCAGTGAAACTGAGGATGCCCTGGAGCAGGTATACAGCTGCCTGCTTGCAAGTCTGATGGAAACAAGTCCTAGCTTATCAAAAACTTGAGCAAAGGCCAATGGAAGTTCTCCTTAGGATCTTGTGGCTGCTGGACCAGAAATCAAACAAGTCAGTAAAGCTCTTACTGTATTGCTGGCCATACTTCTGAAGGGTTTGGGACCCAGGAGAGACAGGAGACTGTGAGGGGTGAGGAGGGGTGGTGGGGCCTGAGCATGGGACTTCCAGAACCAGCACTGCACCACACAACAACTAGGAGTGGATGGCAGGATGATAACACACAGCGCCTAAGAGGGCATGTACGCCAAGGAGTGGAAAGACTGCTCCATGGGCTGAAGGGGAGGACAACAAAAGCAGCTGGAAAGATACACTCACACTCTGAGCCTGATACCCCCCATCCCATCATTTCCAGTTCATTCAATGATCCTGTATGGCTTGACAAGTTCCAAAAGCACTACTAATGCATGAAACCCCACCAGCCCCTCCAGTACTTGCATCCAGCCCAGGTGTGGCCATGGACTGCTCCTCTCTAGTCCTGAGCAGAGGCGAGGCAGATGCTCCAACATTCACTTGTGTCCTGAAACCCCTTGAAGGTGAGGACCGAACCCCAAACCACAGCCTCTGCAACAGCCCCTCTCCCCAGTACCTGCCCCTGTGGCACCCGTGCCTACCTTGGCATCCAGAATGCTTGTCTCCACCCGGGCCACCCCCTGGTTCTCCCTGAACAGCTGGATCTTGCTGACCTTGCTGAACTCTGACAGCACCGTTGTGAGGTTGGTCTTCAGGTCGATGACGTGGCTGATGCCGTGCCGGGGTCCCACCAGAAGCGTGGTGGCTGGCTGCTTTTCGTCCTGGCAGCATAAGCACATGGAGAAAGAGAGACAGATGGACAGGGATGAATAAACACACCCTGGGGCTGCACAGGCTGTGCCTGACTCTCTCTGTGGAGCCAAGCCTTGATGCTGGCAGGTCGTCCAGATCCTAGATGGATTTTGCAGAGCAGCAGGTGAAGCTGCTCTCCACGAGCCTCTCTGCAGAGCTGGGAATGGG
>NW_010097654.1:14841-27387 GCF_000699245.1 Pterocles gutturalis
CATCTTTGTGGCTCTCTCCTGGCCTCACTCCAACAGGTCCATGTATTTTTTATGTTGGGGACCCCAGAGGTGGGGTCTCAGGAAAGCAGAGTAGAGGGGGAGAATCACCTGCCTTGACCTGCTGGTCACACTTCTCTTGATGCAGCCCAGGACACAGTTGGCTTTCTGGGCTGCAAGTGCACATTGCCGGGTCATGTTCAGCTTCTCATCAAGCAACACCTCCAAGTCCTTCTCCTCAGGGGTTCTCAATTCCTTCTTCTCCAAGCCTGTACTTGTGCTTGGGATTGCCCCTACCCAGGTGCAGGACCTTGCACTTGGCCTTGTTGAACTTCATGAGGTTTGCAGGGACCCACCTCTCAAGCCTGTCCAGGTCCCTCTGGATGGCATCCCTTCCCTCCAGCGTGTCCACCACACCACACAGCTTGGTGTCATCAGCAAACTTGCTGAGGGTGCCCTCGATCCCACTGTCCATGTCTCCAAC
This sequence comes from Pterocles gutturalis, assembly GCF_000699245.1. Classification (NCBI taxonomy): domain Eukaryota; kingdom Metazoa; phylum Chordata; class Aves; order Pterocliformes; family Pteroclidae; genus Pterocles; species Pterocles gutturalis. Next base: position 15,323 of record NW_010097654.1, read on the forward strand.
AAAGATGTTAAACAACACTGGTCCCAGTACCGACCCCTGTGGAACACCACTCATCACCGGTCTCCACTTGGACACTGAGCCAAGGATGCGAAGGCTATTTAAAAATAATGCACTGAACTGACCACCCACATGAAACACTCAGGCCTGCTGGTGTCACTACAGAAAAGTAAGAGTATGCTATGAATCTGGCTGATCTGACATTGCCTCTGAGAGAAGGAAGCAGAGAAGGGAGTGAATGCATTTTAGAAAAGAAGAAAGACTAAAGCCCTGACTGAAAGTAGAGATTTTTCTTGCTCTGTTCTGCTCAGGAAGGATGCATCAAGCCAGACCTGGAGGTGAAGAGGAGCTAGGTAGACCAGTGCAGAAGAGAATAAGGGAATACTTTTTACCTCTTACATGTGGTTCAAATCCTAGGCTGGCTCAGAGTCATTGCTTTGGCATCAGAGATGAAAAAAAAGGCAGGCCACCCACACCAGAGGTGAGTTAGCCAATGCTGCACACCCAGGCAGTGTCAGAGGCAGGCTCTGCTCAGCTACAGCCCTGACCAGCCACCACCTGGTTCTGCCTTCAGCCAATTTCCTACAGGCAGCCCTCTGAGCTGTGAGGTGAGGAGCTCTGAGGCGTGGTGGAAGCACAACAGATCAAAGGCTGCAAGAGATGGAACCCAGGAGGCAAAGCAAGGGAAGCCAGGGAAGTGCTGAGACCTTGGGTGTGGGTAAAGGGAAGGATGGCAGAGAGGTGACACTTACATGAAGATCCCTGGATGGGAGGTGGAGCGAGAAGGATGGAGAGGTGAGCCAGGCAGTGGGGAGCCTTAGCGGATCCACCATTCTCCTGTTTGGCTTGGTAGCTTTCCTCCTGCCATGGAGACAGTGTGGTGGCTTGGTTGAAGGGTGGAGACGCCTCTGAGGGAGATAAGGAGTGGGCTGTGCTGGTGGCAGATTCCTGAGAGCTGCCAAGCAATGGTCAGGCTAGACCACTGCTGATGGAGACGAGGGAATGTGGTGGCCTTTTCCAAGGGTGTCCCTCCCGAGACAGATGGCAGGATGCTGCCAGGGCAGGACAGAGATATAAGCATGTGCCTGAAACTACTCCAACTTCATTGAACAGGTTGTCTCATTGCACAAAAGGTTGCCAAGAACAGAGCTCACCCTGATGCTGTGGAGCTGAAGGTGTGACCTACTGTCAGCAGAGGCTCTGAAGGCTTTTCTGGATGGGCTTGGACCCCAGCAGGGCAGAGCAAGAGACTGAGGGAAGTAATTTATGTAGGAAGTGCATCTCCCCTGGCTCTCCCCTCCAGTGCACAGGTAGGACCAGTGCCAAGCACCTCCCAGCCCATCCTGAATTACCGTACCAGTCCCACTGTGTTGAAGAGGACCCCAGCAAAGGTCGGCAGCTCATTCAGGATCCTCAGGTACTGCAGCTTTGCCTGGGCTGTGGAGACCTGACAAAACACATCACATGGGTCATCACCACCAGCACAAGGAGGAAGAAATGCAAGAGGCTGGCACAAACTTGGGAGCTCCCAAGCAGGGGTGTGCAGTCTGTTGGCAGGCAGCTTGGGGCATGGGCAGTGAGCCTGGGTAGAAGTGGTCTCTGCTCCCCTGCCATCATGGGCAGATGCTGGGAGGTTATCGAGAGCAGAGGCACAGCTAGGAAGGATCCCAGACACTTGCTGTATAACCCCCTTGGGGGATGTATAATTCCCCCGCAGATGTATAACCCTCCTGGGGAATATATAACCCCACTGAGGAGCTCTGATGGCTGCAGGGACTGAGGCAGTGGCTCAGCAGCCTCCCCGAGAGCTTTCCAAGCCCAGAAGCAGAGGTAACGATAAAACACAGGCTTAACTGATGAGTGCTGCTTCGGCCAAGCTGAGAGCCGGCTCTCAGTTGATCTCACCCCACTGATTCTCGCTTCGGCTCTTGGAAGTGGATTCAGGAGAGAGAGTGGCTGCCTGGCTGTCACCCTGGGATTTACCTCCCATCCAAGGGGACTTACCCAGCAATAACAGGATCCCCAAGCAGCCGGGGATAACAGGATGTCTGGGGAGGAGGGCATGCTGCCATCCCACCAGCCCTGAGCCGTGGCTATGTGGGTTGGGCTCACCTTGGTGCCGCCAGGCTGGTTCTGGTGGGCTTTGAGCTGCTGCGAGAGGGATTTCCGGAGGCTCTTCTCTTTGACGAGCTGCAGGAGCGAGGGGGGCAGGAAGGGCTCTAGGCCCCACTCCTTCCTGCGGGGAGGGAAGCCTGCCTGAGCCACCAGGCCAGAGACCCCGCTGACAGCTGGAGAGGGCCAAAACCAGGAGTGCTGCCAGAGAGCATCCTCTTACCATCAGAGGGAGCCAGAGCCCCAGCAGCTTTTCCTTGGTGTCACAGCCAGAGCAGTGGCTGCCCCCAGCCTGGGTCCCCAAGGGGGTGGGAACCCTGGCTGTTGTCACAGCCACCAGCACCGGTCTGGAGAACACACCAGTGGCAGGCTCTGCCGCCAACTCACTTTCATATGAGGTTAAGGGATGCAGGGTGAATCCCCACGCCACCTTTGGGGTCCTCCCAGGATGCCATGTCCCCCCCTTCCTCCCCATGCACACTGGGCAAGGGCAGCCTGCACAGATGGACTCCATATGGATTTAAGACCACCAGGAGCTGCAGGAGGGCTGAGCCAGGGCTGCATGGCTTGGTGACGGGCTGAGACCGCAGCCACAGTGCCTTCTCCTTGCCTTGGTTTCCAGGTGGAAAATCAGCCCAGGTTCCCATGGAAATGATTCTGGGCTCACAGCAAATATCCCTGCCAGCTATGGCAAGGCTGCCATGTGTGGCTGGATGTCAGCGTACAGGGGTCTCTGTGGTGGGACCTGGGGCTCTGTGTCACTGCTTGCTGTGTCCATGAGCCACTGGCCAGCTCCAGGGGGGCTCCCAGAACATCTCATGCTCAGGACCCCAAAATGTTGCTGGGAGCACCCCAGTTACACAGGGGCTGTGAGCCGGAGCAGGGGGAGGGGACACAGAGGAGGGCTGCATGGCTGCATGGGGAGAGGGAGGAGGACTCACTCCACGTTCTTGAGGGAGACCTTCTGGCTGGGGCGGGTGGCTGAGACGGTGATGTAGATGTGGAGGGCAGCCAGCCCCAGCAGCATCTCTGGCTTAGGGTCTGTGCCGAAGCGCTCTCTGATCACATCGTTGCGGCTCTGCAGGAGGGAGGAGAGGTGTCCTCAGACAGCCACAGGGACAGGGCACCCACCACCTGAGGGATGTCTCCACAGGGCCCAGCCCGAGCAGACAGATGGGCCACGAGCACCATCAGCTCCCCATTACTAGGGGCAAGTCCCCTACCTGGATGTACAGGTACTCAAATGCTGCAGGATCCCGGCGCAGCAGCTCCACTGGGTCCTTGGGGAAGAAGCTCACACGGAAGAGGCATCTCATGCCATGGTAGTGTGTCCTCTGCACAACCTGTGGCAGGAGCAGAGGGGAGCAGTGAGCCCAGGAGCTGCGTATAGTTGCCTGCAAGGCAGAAGACTCCCCCCTCCTTTCCCCTGTCGGGGGGATTTGATTTCTTTCCTCCATGCACCACCTGATCCTTTCATCCCAGGTACAGCCCAGCCTTCCTTAGTGTGACAGCTTTGCCTGGTACTGCAGGGGTTTATGCCACCAAGGCTAATGCCTCCTCCATGATCCCCATGTTCTCCTGGTCCCATGAAGCGTCAGCTTCCTGGCTCTCCCGAACAGGCCAAGGATCTTCATGAATACTGTCTGCAGCTGCCCAGGCTGGAGCAGAGAGCATCTCCATGGTGCTGTCAGGGTGGGATAGGTAAAACCCTGATTGTCTCCCTCTTTGCCCACCCTTTGCACCCCAGGGCCCGCAGGACCATGCCAGAGGCAAGAAGAGGGTATGCCACCCCACAGCTCAACCCCAGCCAAGCCTCACACGGATGGGAGAAGAGGCTCCCTATGCCCCGGCCACCAGCCATGGCTGTCCCAATGCCCTCCCGCACCCAGTGGCTTACGTGGGCCAGCGGCTGCTTGTCCTGGAGCAGCAGGAACTGGTGGCTCTGCTCCGGGCTGGAATACTCCAGGACCAGGGCAAAGTGCTCAATGTGCCTCAGGGACAGGCGGTCCTGCAACGTCACCATCACGTCCTGCAAATGCCACAGTCAGGCTTGGGTGTGAGGCTCTGGCTCGCTCCCAGGGTGGGATCTGGTACCCCACTGGGAGCCCCCTCTCCCTGGCATCTGGGGCCATGCCACAGGATAAGGCCTTGCAGTGCTGAGAGGGGCTGTGGGATGGTACCCAGCTAATACCGGGTGGAGTCACCTTGCAGCAGGAGGTGACTAGCAGCCAGACCCCCAGCACCTTGGGTAACACAGCGGTGTTTCGCAGGAAAAGCAGGGGGGCTGCAGGGGCTGGCCCTTGGCAGGGGCATCCATCCTGGCTGGAGGGCAGGCTCACAGCAAGGAAGAAAGTTAGGAGTGGGAGAAAGACAGCAAAAACCCATCCCTGCCAGCTGCAAAGCATGTCACCCAGGGAGGCAAAGGGGCTGTCTATCATGCAGTGGCAGTTCGCAGCCAGCCAAGCACCACTGCGGTGTTTGTGCGAGGAAGCAGGAGACAAGGAAAAATGGACTGGGCAGGTGGAAATGTCACAGTGCCACTGGGAGAGCGGAGGGGCCCACCTTCACAGTGGTTCGGCCATCGAATGTGAAGGATTTGATCTGCCCGTTCTCCAGGAAAACCTTCAGCACATTGGGAATGAGGAGGAGAGCTTCTTTCTTCAACATGTCCTGGCACGTGGGGTCGGCGAGGAGGATGAGGGACACGGAGAGACAGAGGGAGGGTGGGGAGAGAGAATGATTGTCAGCGATGGAGCAGTTATGGCATCCTCTGCTTCTCTGGGCTTATGTGCTAAGAGGCACATTTCCCTTGAAAATCCAGCATCTCTGCTGAGCCATTGAGCATAGAGCTGGAGCAATTCAGAGCCACCTGACAAATTCACCTCCCCAGCTCCCAGCAGCTGCAGCGGGAGCAGAGCATCTCATACCATCCAGCATGTCCCAGAGCCGTGCCCATTCCTGGCAGCCAGTCCCACTTCCCCACTGGTGTCCCAGAGGGGAGGTGACGGCCAGGGTGGCTCAGAGCTGTAACCAAAGCCCAGTCCCCCTCAACCTTGCACATGCCCTGTGCAGGAAGTTGGCTGAAGTCTGATTTTATTTACTGAGAAGTGTTTTGATCAGATAATCACTTAATTGTTTTTGTTTAAAAATAGAATTTTATAGAACCGCTTTTCTTTTGGTTTTGTTTTGTTTTGTTTTGTTTTGTTTTTGGTATGCTGCTTGATAATACCTTTCTGCAACTAAGAGATAATGGCACTGGGCTGGAACGCTACTGGAGCATAAGAGCTTCCCTTGCCACACAGCAGTGCCCTGGTCACCCAGCGCCATGCACGGGCACTCCTGCAAAGCCTTTTGCACCGGGTTGTATCCTACAAACCTTCCTTAGGGAAGGCATGGGCACTGCCTGGATGTCACCCTTGGGTGCCCAGTGGGACTCAGGTGGGACCAGGTTTCCAAGGACAGTTTCTGGGGCTCCATCTAGACAGAGGGATGGGAAGGACCATGGCACGTCCCCCCAGCACTGACCCAATCCTTTGAGTGTGCCCACGGGCATCTGCCCTGTGGGGCTCCCCAGGACAGAGTGCTACTTTCACCTGCAGAGCCCAAATCAGGGGAGAGGAGTCATGTTCCCCATCCACCTTGCGCCCCACAGCCCCGGGGATACCTCAAGAGAACGAATCACAGAGGAAGGCAGAGCAGGACTTACTGGGTCTGTCTCGCCGACTGTCACCTGCTCTGAAAATCGGACCTTCGCTGGGTTGGACCTTAGCTTCGCCTTCTTGGCTGCACTGATGAAAGCAGATTTGGGAGACTGAAAAGAGAGCGCTGGGTAAATCACCTGCCCACCCTTGGAGCTGTGGTGTGGGGAGAGCCAGACACAGGGCCCAGAGGAAGCCTCTCTGAAGCCAGCATGATGACCAGGAGTAGGCAGCGAACAATGAAATAGGAGGGTGGAAAGCAAGTCCTATTTTCTGTGGTTATACAGTGCTGTGGGCAGGGCCAGAACAATGAGCACCAGTCCCTGAAGTCACACCAGCACCTTCAGTGTGACAGGCAAGGCTGCATCCCCCACGGGCACACGTGCCTAGCACCCCCTGTGCAAGCTGAGCTCCAGTATTCATGAGCCAGGACTTGCTTGGAGGCACCAGCACTGGTTCAGATGGGAGAGACCCTTGGATGTGGGTCTGCAGCCATGAGGACGAGCTGGGTGGCTGGGACATGGCAGGTCCCCGGTAAGCCCAGCCTGGTGGGACATTCTGGTGGCAGTGCCGGGCGCCAGGGAGCCCCTACCTGCACGTGCTCCAGCACGGAGGCAGTCGTGCCACAGAGCTGTGTGTGTCTGAGGGTGCTGGCGTCAGCTGAACAGCCTGTCCTGGCTGGTGACCATCCAGGGCCAGAAGAAAAAAAGCAATTTTGGAGCCCAGTACATGCCCTGCTCAGAGCAGTGCTGGGCAGTGGCATCTCTTTCCTGGAGAGGAGCGGAGAGCAGGGGAGCTCTCACACTTATCTCCTTCACTGACATCAAAGGGCTCAGTAAAGCAGAAATGATGCCCTGCCAGCACTGGCATGATGGTTCAATATGCTCCAGGACCACAGGCACTGAGCCCCAGTGCACCATCACCGCCCAGTGCCAGCACCACCGCCAGCTGCACTGCTTGGGGCCCGCAGCCTGGCCCTCCCATCTCCCCAGAGAGTCCCCAGCCAACCCTGCTGGGAATGGCAATGGCAATGCCACCTCTGGCATGGTAAGCCACTTCATCAGACATGCATGATGCCCACAGCAAACTGCATGGGCTTGGGGATATTTTTCCTCCCTTGCTCCTCTGAGGAGGTGGTGACGAGGACAGGGAGATGGCTGCATGCCACACTGACCCTGCGGGGTTGTGGCAGCTCTCAGATCCGACAGCTTGGAAGAGCCTTGGAATGGTAGGAAATCAGTCCAACACCTCAGTTGAGCTGCCTGCGTGGTCCCCCAGGGCCTCCAGGGACCCCACCTTGGTCTCCCAAAGGGCTCTTAACCCCTGTCCTGGTTCCCCTGGGGCTGGCCATGGCCCTGCTGGTCTCACCTGGTGGGTGTGCAGGACCGTGAGGATGATGAAGTCCTTGGCCTTCCTGTGACAGAAAGCAGAAATGAACAGGACCTCACCGTGGTGGACCTCAGCATGTGCTTTTGTCTATCAAGAGAGCACATCCCACCCTCCTCAGCCTGATGGTGGCTGGGACCTTCATGGGCTCCTTGGGGTGCTTGGTAATACCGCTGTGGGTGCTCTCCCAGTGCTGCCCACCCCTTGGCCAGCCGGGAACGGGTATGGCACTTGCTCCAAGGCACTCCCCCTTCTCAGTTTGAGACTTTCCCATGCCAGCAGTGACCACCAGTGAGAGTGGAGCCTGGGGTTCTGCATCGACACCCCAACGCTCCAGTCAGGGCACAGCAGCCTGGCATGAGCCCCCTCCCTGGAGGTGATGAGGGACAAGTGTTGTCCTTACCTGATGAGCTCAATGAATCTCTCTCTGGGGGCTTCACTCACATCCTCATCATTGATGGCCAAGATCTGGTCTCCTGGCAGGAGTTTATCTTCAGAGGGGCCACCTGCCGGGAAAGAGGGTCAGGGCCTGCCCAGGCATCCTGGGACTGTGGGGTCAGGGAGAAGCAGGAGGGTCCCAAGCACCCCCAAAGCATTTGCCCATGGATGTGGCTGTGGAGGGGGCTGTGGAGGGGGGACAAGAGAGGACAGGAGCCCAGGGAGGGCTCCCACCAGGGCAAGGTGTTGCTGTGCTTCCTGGCACCCTGTGGCTGTGTCCAGGGACCCCCACCGCACACCCTACCTGCTGCCACCGAGCGCACCACTACTGGCCTCTCACTGCCAGCCACGAAGCCGAATCCGTAGCGGGGATGGCGCTGGACCGTCACCTGTCGGAGTGTGTCCGAAGGCAGCTGCCCACATTCCATATCATCGCCGCCACACTCCTCTGGCATCACATGGCTGCACTGCAGAGCAGAGGGGCACGCTGTAATGCACCCCGTCGTGGCGGTCCTTCCCACTCTCCCCAAGTCCTCTGCGACCTGGAGGGCAGCCCCAGTCCACCTGCTTCCTGCCTCCCTGCCCACACTGCAGGTCCCAGCAGCTTGAGCAGCTTGCCAGGACATCCACAGCCCGCTGTCCCCTGCGGAGTGGTGCTGCTCAGCGTCCGTCCTTGCCACAGCGCCAGCAGCTTGGGCAGGACACATTCATGGAGATATCCTGCAAGGGTAAATCACGTCATCCTCTCCCAGCATCTCACCGCACCATCTCTGTCCCAGCACCTCACTTAATGAGATGGGAGACCTGTGCAGGATAAACTACAGGTGGTGTGACTCCGGCCATTACCTGAGGAGTGCCACCACTGCGAGGTTCAGAGGAGATGGCAGCCCTGGCACGGCCGGAGTGCCATCTCTCTGCCCATTCTCCAAATTCAAGGGCTGGATTTTTAATGCCATGTAACACAGCTGTACAATATCGGAGATAAGTGGAAACAAGTTCAGCCAGTCTGAAAACTGGGAGTAAGGCGGGCTCAGCCATGGCTGCTGGCACTATGACCGAGTCTCAGCTGCCAGCCCTAGGACTCCCTGAAGCACTGACAGCCAGAAGCCAGGAGGACCCACCCAGGGCAAGGTCATGCCAAACCTCCCCTTGGCATCCCCAAGCAATGCCAGCCATGGCTCCAGGCCACTCGGCAGGGCTGCGTGCCTGCTACCAGGGAGCAATCCCGGCACCATTGGGATGGTGGTGGAGCACAGCACAGACAGACGGCAATGTGCATGGCTGCAACCAGAAAAACAAAGTCAAGAATGTGCCATTGTTTCTGTGCTGCTCGTTGCTTGTTCCTGTCCAGACTATTTAGCCTGCCTAAAAAAGAGCCTTCCTGGCTTTTTGGCAACACATCAATTGTTCTGTCTCTTATCAGTTTAGGATTTGACGCATCATCCAACTAATGCAATCTGTCCGCATTTCCGACACCCCCTGCCCGCTCCCAGCGCTATAAGTTGGCACCTGCTGCAAAGTGAGGAGAGACAGCACACAGGGCCAAAGAGAATGGGAGCTTCTTGTAGCTCCGTGCCAGCATAGGCACAGCTTCAGGCTCCAGCACAGTTGGGCCAGGACAGACAGTCCTGTGCCGGCCCTGATCGCCAGGTGACCTGTCCCAGACTCCTTTAAAGGAGCAGGGTGCGGCCCTGAGCCTGCTGCACTGTCTGCCACGGGCAGACAATCGTACCGCTGGGTCTCCACATGCCTGGCATGGTCTGCTGTTTGCAGAGATGGAGCTGGCTGCCAAGAAGTAAGCAGAGCCGTCGAGCTGCTGGCTTCCCAGGGGAGACCCCCGTCTTTTGTTTCTCCCAAACTGCCCACAGCAACTCCAGTCACCCATCCAACAAGCCCCCATCCAACAAGCCCCGCTGCTACTATGCCATGAGTATGAAGTGCAGGTCTCAAAGCAGTGGGATGCTTCAGAGATGTGGCTGAGCTCAGCACGATTGCTCTGGGGAAAGCGAGGCAGGGGTTTGCTCACCAAGTCACAGCCAAGGGGATGACAAGTCCCAGACTACAGCTGCCCAGTAAAAGCTGTTGTGTCCTCAGATCTGTCCTTTTGTGTGCAATCTGGGGTCTCACCCCCACTCCTCCCCATGAAGCCCACAGTGGAGCCACAACCCTCTGATGACCACCCAGGAACAACAGCCTCCCAAGCAGCTGAATTACCATCAGAAAAGGTTAGCAGGGAAATATTTGCAGCTTAAATGGACAAAAGGAAAAGAAAGCACACCTCATTTCAACCACAACCAGTCTGCCATCCAGCATTAAGGGGAAGAGGGGAATAAAGAGCTGGATATTGACAATAAAACTCCTTTACCAGGCTCTTAAGCTGCTCCTCTCCTGATAAGACTTTGATGCTGCAGAAGCATTACCAGGAAATTAAATAAAAGAGGACCAGTGTCCCTGTAAGCAGGACTTATCCACTCCCAGAGAAGCAGTAATGTGCTCAGCAGCAGGTATGACATGCCTTCTCCCGGCTGCAGCTCTGAACATCCTTCCTGCAGCAGCTCTCCCACGCTGGGCTTGGGGCGTGACATGTGCTTGCCCTGGACCAGAGCGAGGTCAGAGAAAACCAGCAGCAGCAGCAGGTAACTCTCCCTAACAATGGTAATTACAGCTTCGCTGCACCCCAGGACTGCAGGAGCCATCACTTCCCTGAAGCCTGTTTTTTGTGTTTCGTCTTCTAATTCCTGGGCAGAGAAGTGCACTGGGCTACAAATCTCTCTGCCTTGCTCTTGCAGCAGGGCATGGGGGACATACAGCATCCTCCTAGAGCTCAGCACCTCTGCCTGACAGCAGCACCCAAACCCAGCCCCATCTCAGGCTCAGCGGCCAATGATCTGGGCCATGCTGTTTGGAAAACAACTGCCAGGGCCCTCAGTGGGCATAGACCAGTGCAGACCCCACCCCACAGCAGGGAGTGATGGCCAGTCACACCCATGTCCTCATTCTGCCTATGTCCCAGCCTGCCTGCCGCCTGCCTCCAGCCTGAGAGGCTCTACTATGTCCCCTTGCGTCCCCGGGGACGCCCATGACACAAGGTCACGGGGAGACAGCTCAGCACAAGGTAACAGGACTTGCCAGGAGAAAGCCCCCCGTGCCCATCAGCAGCAGGAGCCCACCCTGGACGTGCCCCTGTGGGAGGATATCTGCTCCTCACCCAGCTCTTTACAGTGTCTGAACTGACAGGGTACGAAGATATTCCCTCTCCTGGGGCTTGGACACTTATCTTTTGTGCTCAGAGCTCTGACACTGATCCAGTCACGCTCTGCTGCCCAAGATAACAGAGACAGCAGCTCCATCCGGTCACTCCCCACCACAATATGCCACCAAGGGATGTGCCTTCAGCTTCCTGAGCACCTTCAGACCTCCGCACTACAGAGCAGGGCTGAATCTAGAGCTTTGATTCCCCCTCAGACAGATAAAGGCGGAGTAAGACTTACTCCAAAAGCTCACGTGTACATTTTTAATTTTCTACTGAAAGAAATCTCTGCTCCCTCTGAGAACTGTTTTTCTCCCTTTCAGTGCTGACTGACCACCTCTGCTAGTGGGAAAAGCCACCTGAGCAAACTAGTACCACCTTCCTGGGAGGAGAGATGGTCTCCATCTACCTAGACACGCAGCATTTCCAACCACCTTTAAACAGGGTGGCACCAGGTGGAAACACTTTCTGTAGCTGAAGAAGCGCTTATGGCTGAGCCCTGGGACGGGGAGCGGGTATGGAAATGTCTCAAGCCTTTTGCAGAGGGGCACTCTGCACAGATGGCACCACAGGGTGGCTGCCAGCTCTCCTCCCTATTTCTCTGCTGCCGTGAACACCTTGAGAACAAACAGAGCCTGTGGATTCCTGTCTCTCCTGCTGCAAAACCGTGCCCGGCTCCTCCATCTGCTGGGCTGCAGTCAGTGAACGACTTGTGAGGCATGTGGGATCCTGAGCACGTGTGGCAGCAGCAGGAAATGCTGGGGAACAGGCCAAGAAGTGCTTTTATGGGAAGCATATGGCAGCTCCAGCCTGGCACGCTGGTCTCCATCTCAGATGGAGCCTGCAGGGTTGCCAAGGACGCATGGGGACCAATGGCGAGGGCAAGAACAGAGTGGGCAGAGCTGGCAGGCATGGCATGGCATCCACCATGACGTGCTCTGTCAGCCCTGCACATCTGCACCCAGCAAGCATCTGGTGACCCTGGAAGATGCTATTCGGACTACATTAATGTGTCAGACCTCCCCAGCAAGGGCAAACAGATGCTGTACTTCCAGACCACCGCGAAACTGCTCAGTCACGTAATGTACACAGAGGCAGCGTTTGGTGGCCTGGTAATGGCTGCCCTTGCTTTGGCAGCAACTAACGGCTGGCTGAAGAGATGAGGGCCGGACTGAGGGGGGGCA
>NW_010097654.1:27418-29105 GCF_000699245.1 Pterocles gutturalis
GGGTGCCAGCCTGGCTGAGACTGACCCAGGCCTTCACAGCTCAAGTCCTTCATGGACCCAGCCTGGAGAACTGCAGCCTGCGTATGGCTCTGTCATATGGCCCAAGGCTTTACCCCCAGTTTGCATTTGCTGTCAATACTAGGAAGCAATTTAAAAGCTCTTCAGAAGGGTTAGCAAGGGTTAGCTTTACCTGTGGTGCTGGGACTGTCCTGAGCTGGCAGGTACGCTGCTGGTACAGAGGTCAGGTGCCAGATGGCAACCATTCGAGGGCAAAAAGACTCCAGGCTTTCAGCACAGGAACAAGCAGACAGTGAGCAATGTCTCCCAGCACAGCCAGAGTTGAGCTGCTGGAGAAGCCAGCGAGTGGCCAAAGGCAGCTGTAAATAATGAAGCAGCAGCCGCAGCCTGGCTTTGGGCAGCAGCCGCAGCTCTCTGCTGCTCAGCCTGTAGCTTTTTAAACAGTTCTGGCATCTCAGCTAGAGATAAACACGGGCAGAAGGGTAGGGTGAGATGGGGGCCAGGTGGAAATCCCAGGATCTGTGATACCCCAGGGGTGGCAGAGAGGGATGGAGAGGGACCCAGTCCCCTGCAAGGAGGGGGACTGACCTGACCTGGCACTCAGAGCTGCATCTTGGAGGGTGAGAGGGACCATTCCCAAAGTAACGCTGCTTATTAATAGTGTGAGCATGGCTATCAAAGACACTGCACCCCAAACTCCAGACATGGTCAGGTCAAAAGAAGAAACAGCTTCTGTGCAGGGAGAGACTGCCCTGAAACAAGCCCTGTGAGACAAGGACAGAAGCAGCACCAAGAATCTGAAGCCCAGTGTGGATTACACCTCCCCAGGCAACCAGTCATCGACATCATCTTCCCCATAGAAGGCTTGGGCTGTCCAGCCTGGAAAGGAGAAGAGGAAGAGGAACCATGATGGGACTCCTAAAACCAGCCTGACATAGGGCAGGGAGCTGGCACTGCATAAGAACTGGAGGGCATTAGTGGAAGGAGGTTTAACACATGGAAAAGGCAGGACTTTGCCAGGCAAGAGCCAATTAATCCCTAGAGCTTGCTGCCACAGGATGCTGGGGAGGCTGTATATTCAACTGGGGTTGAAAAACAATTTCCAGCTACTAAAGCCAGAGGCCTCCAAAATTCCCACGCTACAGCTTGCCAAAACCTGGGAGAATTTATACCAAGTGCCTGACTGAGATGAGCACTCTCTCCCAATACACAGTGGCAGAGAGGACCTGAGCCCACCTCTCTGGCATGCCAATGGGGTGTGTACGCACCTGCACGTGTCAGGCCACTGGCATGGGCTCCCCAGGGGACATGTGAGCGTGGCAGAGCTGGGACCTCACTTGCACGCACTTGTCTGTGCTGCTGGGTGCCTCCAGGAGGCAGCAGGGCTCCAGGGCAGGCACTCGGCAACGGGACCGTGGGGCATTGGGTACCTGTGGGAGAGAAGGATGCTGAACATGAGATGATGAAGACCCCCAGGGTGTCCGCACACACAGCCTGGCTGTGCCTACACAAATTGAGGACAGGCTGAGATGCTGTGCAACCTGTCTGAATGCCCCCCAAAGACAGCGGGCTGCCTCAGTTGTGCGGGTTTCCGCACTGCTAGACACCGTTCTCCTATAAATGCCAATTGTTTTCACCTGGGGGCTCCCACCATTTCCTCCTCCCATTT
>NW_010097654.1:29136-35483 GCF_000699245.1 Pterocles gutturalis
TTTTGGCTGTTTAAGGGATTTTTGTTCTCCCCAGCTGGAGAAGAACCTTGCCGAGAAGAAGAAGAAGATCAAAGCAAAAATCCTTTAGCAGCAGCGACAGGCCCAGAAGGCTCATGCTCCGCCCCACCCAGCAGCAGGCAGGGAAGCCACTACCCTGGGGCTGCTGGCAAAACTGAGCTGAGCTGGAGAGCTGGGCTGGAGGAGAGGGACTTGGGACAGGCAGGGCTTGCCTCACAGGGCTCCAACAAATCTGCCTGGAAGGAGAGGGATGGCAAGACGAAAGCCTGGCTCTTCTTTAGTGCGCTGAGCACGTGCCCTGAGTGTGGGCTGCAAAGCCACACCACAGGACACTTTTTTAGGGCATTTTTCTTTCCTTTTGGGAACGTCCAAGTGGCTGGAAATTAATCTAGAACCTGGGAGAAACTGGTTTCCAGCCCCTCCTCCTCTACCATCTGCCGCAGTGACCACAGGCACGTTACCTTGGACCTCTCCTCCATGGTGCTCCACCGGTGTCAGCAGGCAGGAGCCCCCCTCGCCCAGCCAGGGCAAGGCTGGGGAAGATGTTACAGACTCACAGGGATTTTTATCTCTGCGAGGACTATAAGAATACAGTAAACAGACAGTCAACACTGCGCTAAAATGAGATGAACACATAAGAGGATTAATCAGAGATAAGGAGCGATGGAATAAAATTCACAGCACTTTTCTCCCTTATTCACGTGAATCTTCAGCTGCATGATGGGGGCTTGGAGTGACTTCAATTCCCTATCACAGCCTGGCCACTCTCTGCTGCTCAGTTACTGCTGCTTATTGAACCACTCAGCTCCTGCATTCCCTGATTTTAACCCGGGCGACCTTTGTGTTGCATTAGCTTTGCTTTCTGTCAGTGCTGGAGACAAACACTCCCTGCCCTGTGGGGCGGGGGAGGCTTACACCGGGCAATGGGTGCCAGCCCCAGGTGCTCCTGCCCCTCTCATGCTGGCATGTGCAGCTTGAACCCAAACCAAGCCTCTCCCGCAAGAGACCTCAAATGTGCACGGTGTGTCCCCAGAGCCTCACGCTCCTTGGGGACAGGCTCTGGCTGCTGGGTGGCTTGCTGGCTCCTCTCTGTTGGTGAGGCAGCAGGAGCACAGCTCCCCCCACGCCTGCCCAGGCACCAGGCGAGGGACCCTGCAGCAACCCCCTTGCTCCAAAGGATTTGCAGGAGGAGGAATTTGTTGCTGTGTACAAAGTCCAGAGGGAAGTTAAATAAAGGGAGAGAGAGAGTTACAAATCCTTTGCGTTGCATTAGCGAGAGGGCACAGGCTGCATCCCTCCCAGGCAGAGGAGGAAGATTCAGGGAGGCTGTCAGCCCCTCTCTCCTGGCGTGGCAGAAAGCGGCTTGAAAATCCAATCAAGCACTTTCCCTTGGGCCCTCCTGAATCCCAGGAGTTTCACTCTGGATTTACACAGAACAGTTTGCTCTGTTGATGACTTGCCAGAGGTTTTCAGGACCGCTTTCTTCAGGCAGTGCAGTGCAGAGCAGAGCAGGGAGGGGGCTTAGGGGAAGGGACGCCTACAGAGGAGGCAGGACTGCAGAAGTGACAGCAACAATCCCAGCCCAGATGGCTGCATGACAGCCCCTGGCTACAGAGCGAGTGTGGGTCAGACCCAGTGAACTCGCTCAGCACCTCCCAGTGTGGTCCAGCCGACCCACGGCTCAGCCCTGCCAGCCTGCCCAGGGAGAGAGCTCGCCTTGACGGAGAGGTGGCAAACCTGGGAGCATTTCTGGCAGCTTAACGTTGTCAAGAAGGTCCCCCAAGCCACAACAGAGCTGGCCTATGAGCCTGCCTGCACGGCAGTGGGGACCATCCCACCAAGCCCCCGTTACTGTCACCAGCCTTGACCACAGCTACACAGGAACCCACTCACGGGAGGTGACTGATATAGCATCACGGGGTACCCCTCCACCCCTGCCTTTTCTGGAAGCCCTTTCCATGCTCTGCGGCTCAGTAAAGCTCTTGAGCTGATGCCAGATAAAGGCAAAACCATTAAAAAAAGAAAAAAGCAAAGGAGCAGGGGGAGCTTTTGAGCGTGATGCTTTACAGCCTGGGGCTGCTGGCATTTCTAGCAGAGAGGCTTAATTTATACTGCTTTATAATCTCTTATAACCTGCTCAGAGCTCTGCTGCCGGTGCCAGCATGCTCCTGGGGGCACAGGGTGAGGACGGGACTCTGCAAGCAGCAGCGTGTGGGCTTGCGAGTGCAGCACGCTTCCCAGGTAGCCAGCCCTATATTTAGAGGTACACCTACCCACGCATACTCTGATTTCTACACGTGTGTGTACAAATGTTGCACCGAACCAGCAGCCTCGGGAGACGGCGTCTCTCTGTTTGTTGACACGCGCGTCTCACCAGCTGCACGCCTCCTCGCCCACAAGTCACCTGAAAGCGCTTGCCTGGGGAAATGGCACGGGCATGGGGATGCAGAGCTGCTCCTGCGGCGGCACAACCTGACACCCACACCGCAGGGTCCCTGTGGGATGCACACAAGCACTCTTCTCCATGGGATGAAGGCACCTGGGGTCCTCATAGGATGCATGCATGGTCTGCCGTGGGATCTGCACACATATGGTCCCCCAGGGGATGCAGGTACCCGGGGTCCCTGTGGGACACAGGCAGGGATGCTGGCAATGGCCAAGGGACCTCCCTTCCACCAGGCCTGATGCCACCCAAGAGCTAACCCCTGCCCACAGCACAAATCCCTCCCGGTCACCCACCAGGCTGCCTGTGGAGGGGCAGAGCCCGCTAGCACACAGGCCCTGCGCTCTGCCAGGGCTCCCAGGCAGCATCCAAGGTCACACTTGCCTGGCTGTGGCAGAAGGAGGACTGCAGATGCCAGAACAGCCTTTTGGTCCCTGGCACACCAGAGGGGACCAAATTACCAGCAAGAGTGAGACACTCATTACCCCTGCACTGTGTGGGTATCTCCCGCTGCCAGAGGCTTGGCTCTGCCCACGCCAGCAGGTGCTGCTCTGCGAGGCCACCACACTCCGCACGTACCACAGCATTTGGAAAGCATCGGCAATGCAGAGAAACACCCCAACAGGTTTCTAAACCAGACTAAATGATTTATAAATCATCAATGTCACGAGTTTGCCTCCCCTGTCAGAGGGGGGGACTGACAGCTAAGGCTCGCTGCTGGCAGGCAAGCAGCGACTGCCTCAAATGGAGCTGGCACACCGGACACGTCCTGTGCATGGCTCCTGACAGAGATGTTGGCATCTATGCACCAAGCTTCATAGCAGCAGACCTTAGCACTCCCGCTGCTTAAGAATCTGATGATTTTCTGAGTTCCCGCTGTAGCAACTAGCTTGATTAGCCCATGCAAATCTGTTTCTATTTGAAACCAGCCTTATTTAATGAGATCCACTCAGTATTTGACTCCTGAAGTTTTCACACAGATCAATCTTCCCCATTTCAGGTGTGAAAGGCAACCGGGCAGGGAATGGTTTCACCTGCCCTGGCGTGGGACCCAGCTTGGCACTTGCCGGCAATTTCTCATCTTCCATTTCTCATGTACAAGTTGACATAGTTTCCAGAAACAAAGATGCTTAGGCTCTGAAAATCCATCTCCTCTGGCAATAGATGATGTCATTAGATTGTTCCAGTCATTTGGAGGAGTGTTTGGATAACCACATTTACGCAATTTAGCCCTTGGTGTCAGCGGGTTCAGGAGAGCCCTTCTGCCATGGCCTATTTCGAATATGCAAATCAACTGTGCATATTCAAATCAATCAATATGCACACAAGGAGATTCATTTTGTAAAGTGCAACCTGAAAAAGCAAGGCCAGTTCTCATCTGTTTCTGGCTGACATTTTATTTAATAGGCTATTCATTTGCCCTGGCATCCCAAGCAGCAGCAACAACCGCCTCTTCAACCTCCTGTAACGCACCACAAGCACCCTTCCCAGGACACAAACCAGGGTCCCAACACCTTGGCAGGATTTAACGCTCCTGATCCCCCTGGGAGCACGCTTGTTCTCTGCCTATCAGTTAATGAGCCCTTGGGGCAAGGGTGCCCCTTACAGCTGTGTCCTGGAGCAGGCTGATCACATTAGCAGTGGTGTAGGCATGCCCCAAGCTCTTCAATGCTGCATCCCCAGCGCTGTCTCCAGGAGACCCGGGATGGCACCATGTCTTCCAGTACCAACTGATTAACCCCAAATGGACAGGTAACCCCCAAACCTCATCCCTCAGGCCTGATCCTTCCAGGGGTGCAGAAGCCTGAACCCTCTTCAAACTGTTGAGACAGCCTCACACTCCTTAGAGAGCCTGGGCTGGTGCCCAAGCCAACCCACGCAGACTGGGTCTGTGCTGCACAGACCTTCCCCAGCTCCATGGACCCTGGACCAGGCGTTTTGGCGTGCTGTACCTCAAGAGGTGCACAAGCTCACCAGCAAGTGAAACCCCTGGGGATGCACACAGGTCTGCTCCAAGCCCCGGCCCGGGGCCCACGACCCAGGACCCCTCTTCCTCTGTCCTGCTTGGATTTGTCTTGCTCCCTCCTACCTCTTTTCTGTTCATCTCCAGAGCCCTGCTACAGTGCTCCCGGCTGATCTGCAGGGGCTTTAGCACACCGTCCACTGGGCTGGACTCAGCATCTCAGCCCCAGCCAGGGCAGGTACAGAGAGCAGGTCTCTGAGGCTGTGCTCCCGCTGCTCCCAGACCAGGCTCACCCAGGGCAAATGGTAATCCTAAATGAGCTCTGCCAAGGAGAAAAACCCCTCTGGCAGAAGGGAAGAGGGATGTTTGGAAGGGTGTCTCAGCCCTGCAGTGAAGGGGCCAGGGCTGCAGGGAGGGAGCTGGGCAGCAGGGCAAGGAGCTGTCTCTGGGAAGGGAGCATGTACTTGAGGCAGCCAGCTGCCCTGGGAGACCACAACCGGCACGGTTCTCCCCACCAACCGTACTGCTCTCCTTTTTTTCCTCTCCTTTCCTGCAATTTATCTTTTTGGCACTTTCAATGATGCTCCCTCCTGCAGATTGAAAACAATAGAGACAGAGTTTCAGCCAAGGCAATTTCAGACCTGAATCAAAGCTAAAATAACCTGGGCACAGAGCAGCCGAGCAAAGACAACTTGGTGAGGGGGGACAAAGCAGCACAGGTGCCTTGTCCCCCTCTGCAACCACCTGGCTGGCTGGCATGGGGGACAGGGAGTCCCACACAGGAGCTCAGTGTACCTTCATCTCCCCTTCTTGCCTACCATCCCCTTCTGGCCCTGGTAGCATCATTTCCCTCTTCCCATGGATGCAAGTCCCCACCCCAGCACAAAGCAGGCCCTTGCAGCTGCAGCTAAGTACCTGCTTGCCCAGCATGCTGCGTCTGTGCTCTGCATAGCAAGCATCAGCTTTTGCTTTCCTGACCTTACAGCCCTGCAGAGCAACCCAAATTTTCCAGGCAGAGATTTATTTTTCCCCTACAGATGCTACTCTGCTTCTACGTGAAGGAGCTAGGAGGGATGGATGGACAGACAGACAGGTTAGGAAAGGTGGATGACGAGCTGATTTCTGCCGAGTGAATATCACATCTGGACTCTTAACAAAGAACGAGACACAATCCTCCACATGAGTCAGCCTGGAAACACACGCTGCTTTCCAGCACTGCCAGGACCGGTGTGTCCCCATCACTCAGACACCATCCCATGAGCAAGCAGCCCACGGCTGCTGCCCTGGCACCCAACCCAAATGGATTTCATGCCCAGGACAGGTAGAGCCAGGTGGCTGCTGAGATGCAGACAGGCTGTATGTGCTGAAAGACATCTGGGCAAAACAGGGTTGATGCTCTGCAGGACGAGCTGTGCATGGCTGACACGTTGCTCGGTCTCTTGCAGACCTCCTGAAAGCAGCTGTCAAAGCCTGTCTTGTTCCAGCTCCCTGCCTCTCCAGACACACTGGTAATTCTGCTTTGTTGTGTGTGTTCCCAGTTTCTCTCTGAGAGTGAAAGGGTTTGAGCACCAGGAGCCTCACTGCTGTTGGAGAGCAGCAAGAACACCCAGCGGAGCAGAGAAATGGAAGGCACAGGACCGCAAGCATCCCCCCGGGCTGGTCTCTGATGGCACCTCATGCCCCAGAGCTCCTGTCAGGGACACTGGTCCATACAGGACACTGCTCACATCCTGGGTCAAGTTCAGGGAGCTGGGGAAGTAAGCAATATGTCCTTCTGCTCCTGCGTTTCATGTGTGAAACTCCACATCCAGCTCCAGGGTTAACTGGAGCTGGGCAGGAGCTGCCTCAAGCACCTCCTCTGGGTGAGCCCCACGTGGGCATCTCTAGCCCCTTCTTTCCTAAAGCGGCTCCCTGAGCCTGGCA
>NW_010097654.1:35496-36635 GCF_000699245.1 Pterocles gutturalis
AAGGAGCCAATGCCATCCCCACCAGCTCCCTGGCCAGGGCACCGTGAGCACCATACGCTATGGCAGCTGCGGCTCACTCAAGTGGGTACAAAACCCCTCGCTGGGGCTGGGCAGGGGTGAGCCCTGAGCAGGGCATGGCAGTGCTCGGCTCTTGCCAGAGCCCTGAATCTTCTAAGGGAGGTGCTCAGCATCACTTCTTCAGACCAGAGGGATGTTAGACCCCCCTCTTCTCTGCCATCCCTCCAGCTGGCTCCATCTCTTTGGAGTGTACAGCCCAGTGCTGATTAATGCAGGGCTGAGCATCTTCCTGAGGACATGCAAATACAACCACAGCCCTTCTCACTCCTTAAATAGATTTCCCCATGCCGCCTGTTTACAAAAAATGCCACAGTGCAGAAGCCAAAGAGTGACAGCTCTGAAGATGGCATGTCAGCTCTGGCTGTCCCGGGAGGACCTGTCAAACTGTCACACAGCATTAGCTGCAACATGTTACTGCATGGCGCCCTGCAACCTGCACCGCCACGGGGCTGCAGCACCCCTGCTACGCTGCAGCACTGAGAGATGCCGTGCTGTGGGAGCACTGCTTCCCCTCCATTACCTCTCTGGGAAGCTCTCTAGCCAAGGGGCACTGGCCACTGCTTTTGTCACCTGGACCCTTGCATCTCTTCTCCTGCAGCAGGACACCCATGGCCTGCGGACCATGATGGGCTGACGGGATCAGGCTGAAACAACCAGCTGGCTGCCACTCGAGCACCTGGAGCTGGGGCTGGCAGGCGGAACAGGCAGCTGGGGCTGTGGGTATGGCAGGAGGCGTGGTGGAGGTCCCCTGCGACAGCCCTGGGCCACCTCACACCCACACTGCACCAGCCCTCCAGAAACACATCCCCAGTGAGGACACTGGTGGTGGCACGGAGGGGTCAGGATGGGGCAAGACACCTCCGCACCCCAGCCCCGGTGGGGCTGGCTGAGTCCCCTGGGATGCTGCCTCGCTCCCCATCCGTATCCTGTCCCTTGCCACACGCTATCTGCCCAGTCTGTGCGCCCGAGCTGCTGCAGTGTGAAGTAAACAGACCTGCTTACAGCACTGCTACTTTGCTTTCACCAAGGCGGATCGAAACCAACCCATTTTGTGGCAGGGC
>NW_010097654.1:36694-40136 GCF_000699245.1 Pterocles gutturalis
GAACCACCATGTCTGTTCCCAACAGCCGCGTTAGCATCCAGAGCACTGCAGAGCCAGGACCTATGCCGCTCCTCATCTGCAAGCGAAAACACTGCCCGTGGTCTCCACAGCTGTCACCTTGGCACTTTCGCTGAATGACAATTCGTAGCCGCTGGTGGGAACACATCAGATGACTTTGTCTGTCCTGAGTCACAAGAAGCCGGAGGGAGAGCTGAAGCTTGGCCTTGGGAGCTCACCACCGCTTCCTCTGCCCACTCAAACTGATGCTTTGAGGCAGCGACCGGCTTTGGGCAGCTGTGAGGTCAGAGCTAAGCACCACTGGCTGCTTGGGTACCAGCTGGGCTGTGGATAACACAAGGGGCAGCTTCAGTCCTGCAAGGCCAGCCCAGGCACCGCTCCCTGACACTCCTAGTTTGGCTGAGAGTACCAAAATCACCTCCCAGGGATGTGGAGAAGGAGCCACCAGCCCCTGCCACCTCCTCAGCGAGCTCCAGGCACAGCTTCTCCCACTCCCTACTTCACTGTCCAGATAAAAATCCTTCTGCTAGCCTATGAAAAAGGTAATTAAAACAACAATAACAACAATCAAACGCTCTCAGCAGATGAGCCAGTTGGTCCTTACTACCTCCTGGCTGCCAGCAGCTCATTGTCATGGGGAGACGGGAGCTATAAGCTCTGTCCTTTGGCTAGGATGGACATCCATCTGGGAAAGCTGGGGGGCTCCGAGGGCAAGGAGTGGGAAAAAACAGGTTGGGGGTTCAGCTCCAGCCCTGGGGTTCAGTGAGGACTGCAGTGGTGGCCAAGCCCTCATGAGAAGGGATTGTTTTTCACAGTAGACCTACGCAGTGAAGCATGAAGGATGGAAGGCCACCAGGATGGGTAGAAGGAAGGCCACCAGGACAGGTCAAAGGAAGGCTACCAACCCAAAAGGCACCCTGGGAGAAGGTCAGTCACAGCCCCCCAAACTCTTCTGACGCAGAAAGCCACCTGCCAGGCAGAGGTGCCCCGGGAGGGAGTTGTGTGCAAGACCTCAGGAAAGAGGAGCTGGGCTCTAGGCCCACTGTCTCAGTGCTAAATCCGTACAAACCAGCCTCTCCCCCTGCCTGTTAACTAGGCATAATAACGGGCTCTGCAAGCATGGGAGGGGGTCGCAATGAGGTTGGAGGGGAGCAGGAAGCCCGCCTGGCTCCAGGGGAAGATGACTAGTACAGACTGCTCTCTGTGCTGAACACACCAGGATGTCTGGCACCCTCTCGGCACTCTGCTAGCCAGCTCCTCCGAGCCATGGTCATGGCCAACTGCTGTCAGGCAGCTGCATGGGTGCTGGGCAGGAAGGAGAGTTCACAGGCTTCCTGAGCTTGTGCTCAACCACAAAACCAATTATCCCCATTGCAACTAAAAAGAGGAGAGACAAAACCCTCTGACCCAGAGCATCTACAAATCCTGGAGCCAGTGCCCACGGCAGAGCGAGGAGCAGATTTCCCAGAGGCAAGGCTCCCTGACAGCCCGTCTGCACCGTGGGGATGGATTAGCAAAAGCAGCAATGCCTTTGGTAAGGACAGGTGGTACCACAAATTTGCATGACAGAGATGAGATGCTCCCAGGTCCTTGGTCACGTTCTAACAGCCCTGCCAGTCTTGCTGCTGCAGATGCAGTGGTCAAGGTGTATCGGATGCTACAGGCAAGAAGAGGCTCAGGGTCTAGGGGAAGTTTCCAAATAACACCTACGGCCACTGAGGCACAGATGCAGCGTTATTGACTAAGAGATGCTTCCCATTCTCCTCAGAGCTGGGGGCATCATTTACATTCTGTGCAGGACTGGGAGATAGGAGGTTCCTTCATGGACAGGCAGGAGCAGGGCTCTGCGGCCAAATCACATGGGGACTGCGAGACCCACAGGTGTTATACCTGGCCTTTGCTCTTCATGCCAAGCAGACTGATTCCTGGGGAAGCAGCCTGTGTTGAAGCCTGGGTAACAAGCTGCTGCCTTCTCAGCAGAGCAGCCTGCAGGTGCTGTGGTTAGCACATGTGAAGTTCAAGCCATTTCCACAAGGACTCTCTGTTGAACAAGTGCCAAGTGAAGGAGCAAGTGATGAGACACTGTAATTTCAAACGTGCCTTGGAGATGGACCTTCCCCATGTGCCACTGGCTCTCCATACAGATGCCAGCATGATTCCTCCTGGCCACATACCTCAGCCTTGCTCTACTGGTCCTGTAAAATCCACATGCAGCGGGTTGCATGCATTAGCATCCCTGCTGACACCTCATTTGCAATAATATTGCTGGGACAGGTAAACACAGGCAAGTTATTAGTATCAGTGTTAGCAGAGACTATCTAACTTCAATCTCATCCTGCGTGAACAGGTAGGAAAGGAAGGCATTGCCTTAAAGACATCTCCTCTGAAGAGCTGAGATGAAGCAAACCCCAGCATCCTCCTCTTACAGAGCCAAGGGATGGGAGCTGAGACCAAAGCATCCAGCTTCTCTCCCAGAGCCACAAAGTCTTTCTCCCTTCCTGGAGGAACCCACAGCTCCAGGACAGCCCCAACTCTCTGGGGAACGCTCCCTTCGCTCACCCAGCTCAGGCCTGGGTTCCCTCTGGGACTTGAGGATTTTGACTGAGGAAAGCACTTAAAAAAAACAAAATAATTGTTTTCCTGCTGTTAAGCATCACTGAGGCACACACTGTGCTGTGTTGGCTGTGATCGTACAGACTCCCAGGTCGATGACCACAGCTAATGGGGTGGGGATGCTGCCCACAAAGGATGCTGCTTGCAAGGTCTCTTTTCCATGTCGCCACCCCAGGCAGGACCAGGTATCTACCACCTTCTCAGAAACGTCTCTAATTAGTAGAGTTACAGCAGGAACAGACCCAAGGCTCTTCTGCTCGAGCTCTCTGTACAGCCAGTGAAAAGAGGAGTCTCACAAGAGCTGCTCGGAGGTGATGCAGCAGCAGCCAGGAGAATTACCAGCTGCTCCATGCATGGAATACAATTCCTATTAAATGGAGGAAAAAAAAAAAAGCAAAGCACAGCAACTGTGCACCAAGCACTGAATCACTTCAAAGCATTCTCTGCCTAACCTGAAGGATCCTGTCAGTGAGAGCCCACAGCCTGGGAGATGCTCCCAGCACAGCCTCCCCCTGCCACACATCCCACCACCCCTCTCACCAGATGGTAACGAGCTGCCTCCTGGGGGACTGTGGAGAGAAACCTTCACCGGGTCCAGGAGGTCCATGAGGTCTCTGAGGCAAGGCATCGGGTGCAAAGTGCTTTGGAGCCCTACATCGTGTGGGAAGTATCCCCTGCCTTTCCCTGGAAGGAATCAAAGCAGGAGGTCTGCAAGGTGTGGGGCAAACACTGCTGCAGCATCCCAGCGCCCCAGGCTCACCCAGCCCTGGGTTTGGCTGCCTGGGGATGGGGAGGACCCTCCACTATAGCC
>NW_010097654.1:40171-51396 GCF_000699245.1 Pterocles gutturalis
CCACAAGCCAAGCCCCCACACAGCCAGCCCCTGCAGCCGGAGCCCTTCTGTGGGGAGAAGGATCAGGAGAGGAGCCACAAGGGGTTGTTAGCTGGGCATCCCACTAATGGGAAAGGGAATTAAGGGCTTCCCAGAGAGAATGGCACTGGGATCTGGATTTAGCAGCATCATTTCTTGGGGACTGCAAAGACAATGTAAACTCCCAGGGGATTAAATCTGAAGAGGATATCAAACTAGCAGGGAGAGGAGAGGCCAGCCATAGGACGGATGGCGATTACAGAATTACCTGCCAGCCTTTAGGAAGATAAATTACATGAGATTTTATACAGATAAACCAAGTCTTAATACAGCTGGGGAGACGATCAGTGCCGGGGCAGGAGCAGCCTTCGCTATCTGGCTGATGGCAGCACAGAAACAAGGCCTGGAGGGTAGAGCAGGCAACAAAGAGTAGCTGAGTGTGCACGGCAGAGCTGGGAGCAATGCCGGCGCAGGGGAGCAGGGAGAGATGCAGTGCCCTGCTCCTGCCCAGAGAAGGATGGGGGGACAATGCAGCTTGGCATGCACTGAGATTGGTGCTGCGAGAAACTTCAGCCCCCTGCTTAGCAGTCAGGTCAGGTAGCACCAGTGCTGCCCAGGTGCCTGGAAGAGGACACGCTGTTTTCTCTCTTGCAGTCAGAGAGCACATAGATGGTTTAACCTCTGCACCACGGGCCAGACTGGTTTCTGCATTGCTGCCTGTCTCTGACCCACAAGCATCCCAGGACCGGCAGACAGCACACGTCGGCTTCACGAGAGCAAGACATAAAATAATTCAAGACCAGAACAGGCTCTGCTTCCCCATGCTTAATGGGCAGCAAACCTGAGAGCCAGCTTGCAAGCCTGCAGAGAGCTGGCTGCCTGCCTCTACTTCTCCATGGCTGTGGATGGCTAAGCCCTTGGAGCTGGGCATTTCCCTTGCTCGCTGCCACATCCCAGCCAGCAAGCAGCTGCCTCCTCACGGCCTTTCCAACCTTTGCCAATGCTGGGCAAGACCAGGTTTTGCTGCTTTCCACTCCAACACAGGCTGCCCGGTTTGCCATCCCAGGCACGGGGGTCCTGCCCCCCAGCCATCCACTTCCCAGCTCTCCTCGGTGGGGGGAGGAGTGCACAAGTCCTACCCTGGCCTCAGGGACAACGACTCAGGCTCCCCGTTCAGCTGTTGCTGTTTGGAGACATCTCAGTCTCTTGAAAACGCTGCTGCGTGGGAGCTGCTGCTCGGGGAGTGAGTCACACTGCTGGGCAGGAGCACTGCACACGGGCACTCCAGGCACTGGCCACTGCTCACTCCCAGAGACCCCCTGGGTGCCGTGCTATGCCATGGTGGCACAGGGCAGAAAGCCAGGGTCTCCCCATGAAGCGGCATCTCCCACAGCCGGGTGACAGCTCCATGCCTCCTGCCCTGCTCCCCTGTTCCAGCAGCTGCTCAAGTACCACGAAGCATTTCCCAGCGGCTGCTTTTCCATGCCACATCACAGAGAGAGGGAGCATCCCTGGGAAGGCAGCTCCTGCAGAGGTGGAGACCCCATGTCCCACTGTACATGGAGGCATGTGGCATGAGAAAATCCTCCCCCCCAGCTCAGAGGCTCTGGGGCTAAGGGGAAACCGAGGCACAGACTGAGGAAGGGACTTGCAGCAGGAGACTGTGGGCAAAAGGCTCCCCTGAGCCTCCCTGCCCCAGGGGAGGCACCCCTCAAGGCACAGGGCAGCAGCCCAACCACCTCCCTTTGGGGACCACCTCCTCACCTTGCCTCAAAGATAGCACAAGCTCCCCAAAAACCAACGGGATGATAAGCACCTCTTCTGAAAGGGAGCAATTACCACAAAATACAGATTATGCAAATACCTTGGTTAAAAAAACTATGCTCCCTGAATGCTGACTAGGAAAGAAAAGAGCCGTGGAGAACAAAAATTAATTTAGCTAAGAGCTGCATCACATCTCTTCAAAGTGCTGAGATGCAGACAGGTGCCTCCTTGGGCAGAGGGGCTTTAGGAGGCCACCACAGACCACTGACCATCACCCCAGGGACAAAGACAGTGCTCAGCGTTCTCCTTTCCTCCCAAAGCACTTCAGAGCCGTTGCTATTGCTCCCCTTGGAAGAAGGAGGACACTGAGGCACTTGGCCACTGAGACCCAGTGTGCGGAGACAGAGAAGAGGTTAAGGAGCTGCTGCCGGAATGCCCCAAGTTGGGCATGGAGCGGGGCACTCTGCTGCTCCCCATTTTCCCCACGAGGGCTCCCAGGCAGCTGGTGTTCACTGCTGCGGCGTGATGGGTCGGACTTGCTGGAGTTGGCTTTGCACTGAGCGAAGGCATTGAGAGAGGAGACAAGAGCACTGGGTTGGGGAAAAAAACTATGTGGGCTACTTGGGATGGGCTGAAACAGCAGCAGCCACTACAGCAGTCAGGAGGCTGGTCAGGGGAGGGCTAAGGGGGGACCAGTGAGCCTCGATTCAACAGACAGGGACTGCCCTGCCCTGCCCCAGCACATGCTCCCTGGCACAGAGGCAATGGTGTTCTGAAGGTCTGACGTTACTGGCTCGAGAGGAGAAGGGCTCAGCATGCCACCTGCCGCTGCACAGCCTTTGCCATGCTCCTCTGCTCTGGGTTTCTTACAGCCTTGTCTGTCGCCATGGTGGGTCAGTTTTCCAACCCCAAGCCCTCAAGCAGGCTGCATAGTCGGTGCCAGAGCTCACCCCACTGTTGAGAGCAGAGTGGGCCACAAGTGTGGTGCAACCCTCGGTGGCGGCAGAGGACCCTGACAGCCATTCCAGCCTTGCAAGCAAGGCAACTTTGGAAAGAGCAAGTGCTGATTTGGAAGGATGGAGGGTGATGCACGTGAGACAAGGGCCCTCACGCAGCACAGCAGCAGTGGCACCACTTCACACCTGGCCGCCATGTTTCTCCTGGTGCAAGGTTGGTCTAATAACAGGCACAGCTGACAAAATACTGCCATGCCATAACCATGCAGCATCCCTGGGCAGGAACAACCACTTCCCACAACAATTGCTGGAGCCACAAGACCCTCACATAGGTCTGAGCTCCCAGCACACTGGTCCCTGCCCTGCCCATGCTCGCCTGCCTGGCAGTAGTCGCTCGCTGAGTCCCACTGACGTTGCACAGGGAGGAAGGACAACTCATGATGCAGTAAATGCCAGCAGAGTCAGCCTCATGATGCCATTTCCTATCCCCACGGAGCAGAGAAAAAAAAATTTGTATCATCACCACGCGCTGATGCCAGGCAGATTTACGGTAGCAGCACAGGCACTGCCCACTGGTCTAGCAGCCCAGCATTGCCTCCCACAGCCCGTGGCAGAAGTAAGTCCCCAGTGCCCGTGTCTCTGCGGGCAGCACCAGTGAACCCCTCCCACTGCCAGCATTGTCTGTCCAGAGACAGTGAAACATCACCGCTGGTGTTTCAGGGCGGGTGGGGACCCACTGTGGACTTCGCAAAATCTGAGTCCCCATCCCCCCTGGAGCACAGGAGGTGGTACTGGACCACAGCAGACGGCCAGCCCCCTGCTCAGCTGCTCCTGATAGCCCAGCTGTCCCAGGACATAGGACCTCATGCCCGAAGGCAGCCCTTTGTGCTCCCGGTCCTGCGGGACCTGCCTTCCCTCCTCTTGTCACAGCCCCTCTTTGGGCACCTTTCCAGCACAGCCTGTTTGTGAACAGCCTAGCACGGCCATCACACACTTAGGTGGTGCCACATGTAGACCGGTGGCATCGCTTGCCCAGGAGTTACGTGGCTTCTCCAGCTGCTGCCCCAGGTGCCACCCTGGGGGCTCAGGCAGCAGGACAGAGCCCAACGCAAGCCAGCATCGGGAAGAGCTGCAAAGTCAGCTGAGCCTGCTGCTGCTGCCTGCCTGAGGACCAGAACTTTGCCTGCTTGGACCATGACAGCAGTTGTGTCTTCAAATCCAGCTCTGGATTTGAGTGCCCCACCAGAACCCAGGAGTTTCTTCCCACACCCAGGGAGAGATGGATCTTGCCCTCCGGCAGGTCTCATCCAACAGAGAAAGCGATGACTGGCCTCTCGGCACTCCGGCAATGCCAGCATTTGCTCACAAGAACATGTATGTTGGATTTGCTTTTGATCAGCAAAAACCCACCTCCTCCTTATCCCCCCCGCCCCGTCCTGAGCTCACACTACCTCAGGAGAGACAGAAAGTTAAATTTGTGGACAAGGTGAGAAAAGCCAGATGCCTCCTGCTATGTATAACCACAGCAAAGAGCACAGGCACTTTGCATATCCCCTGTGACACCAGTAATCCCACCTGCTACCGATACAGCTCCTGACTTCTCTCAGTTAGCTCTCTCTTACTCTTACATCCAGTGCTCTGCTGGGAGAGCAAGGGGCTTGCCAAAGGTGCCACTCCACCCTGCAGGACTAACCTCAATTTCTATCCACTTCAGCTGGAACAAACTTGGCCTCGACTGCTACACAATGCTGGGTACCAAGTGACATGGTGGCAGCGCCCGGTCTCTCCTCCATCCCATCCAGTACCCCACTCCTGCCTGCTTCAGCATCCTGCAGGCTGCTCCACCACCTTCCCTCTCCCCCAGCAAACTCACTAGGCCACCCCCAGCACCCCAGTCCCACTGCTGTGGCATCCCCATATCCAAACCAAGAGATGGGTTAGAAGAGTTGCCGAGCCTTTATCTTAACAGAGAGCCTTTTAACACACCAACTGTGGGCGCCTGGCAGCAGGGAGCATGGCAGATCCGCTTGCAGCACTGTTGGTGCTGGGGGAGCAGGACACTGCTCTGGCACACTGGCACTGTGTGGCTTCACACCAGAGATGGCTTATGGAGGAACGTGCAGGTCTGTCTTGGGGGATCAGAGCTCCAGTCTCCAGCGCAGACAAGGCGGGCTTGTTCCCTGCTGCCTGTCACCTCCCAGCCACACTCACTCACTCTGCCAAAGACAGAGCTTAGCTTTGGGGATCAGAGCTCACACGCTGGTGAGCCCCGCCATAGGGTCTGTCCTGCTTTGGGCTCAGGCTCCTGGGAGCTCAGAAGACCTGGAAGGAGCCCTGCTGATGCTGCTGGCCTCTCCCACTGATGCTAGCTGGCATCACTCACATGACAAAGTGCCGCTCAACCACTCCTGGTGCCGGGCCAGAGGGCAGCGCTGGGATCTCTGTTTGCCCCTGGTAAGGGAGAAGCTTGCACAGGGCTGGAGAGCAGCTGGCCCTGGTAGATACTGTCCAGACACCATCTCAAGTCTTCTCCAGAAAGACCTGGGTCCAACCCCAGCAGCTGGGAGGAGAGATGTGACAGCCAAAGCAGGCTGGTTGTACACACTGATGGCAGCCAGCTTCTGCCAACCTCCTGGCCCACCTCCCATCAGCACCATGTCAGCCTCTCGGGACCATGGGCAGCAGCAGAAGGAGCATTTCCAGCTTGTGTTTGTAAAGGAACAGAGGGAGCAACCTCCAAACCACTCCCCGTGGAGGGACAGATTGCTTCAAGTGCCTGCAGACAGTGCCTTCTTCCCACAGCTCTCTCCACCCGAATGCAGTGCTGCACGGTAATCCTCAGTACTGACCAGTCCATGGTCTCCACACAG
The DNA here is from genome assembly GCF_000699245.1 of Pterocles gutturalis. Lineage (NCBI taxonomy): Eukaryota > Metazoa > Chordata > Aves > Pterocliformes > Pteroclidae > Pterocles > Pterocles gutturalis. The sequence continues at coordinate 45,780 of NW_010097654.1, forward strand.
GCAAGCCCCCCACTGCAGCCCCAAGTCAACAGGACCAAGCAACAACAAAGATGAAGAGAGGGAGATGGATGCTCAAAGGTGGCTGCAGACAGCAACAGAAGTGGGCACAGGATGCAAGGGAGCATCGAAACAGCAGAAATAGAGGCAGAGCAAGGAAATATGACCTGAGAGAAGCAGTTAAGCCTCCAGAGAGGAAACTCACAGCAGGGCACGGACTGAGGACACGGAGAAAGAACCACCTGATCCACCCCCTAGCCTTCTCCCACCCATTCCCAGATGAGCAGAACACTCACTGTCGGCTACAGCCGAGCAATGCTGGGGAACAGATCTGCTCAAAAAAGCTCCCAGATCTGGATGAAGGCCTGGGACACAAGTTCTTTGGGGTAGGGACCACATCTTTTGCTTCCTTTGCAACTGTCCCAGTGCCCAGCTGAAGAGCTAGCAGGACAGCAATGCCCTGTATCCAGCCTGCCCACAGCACCCGTAGGAGCAGGCTGGGAAGCGGAGCTGCCTGCAGTCTTGCTGGGCTCTACAGGTATTTCAGCTGAGACATGCCTCCAGATTTGTTGAAGCACTTACGATATGAGTGATGGCAGGAGGACATTGGCTCCACCACATGGACTGCCCTTCCTGCACCCTTTTTAGCGTTGCTCCTTTTAATAACTCCAGTTAATATTACATGCCTCTACCAAGAGTCCTTTTAGACCAGCAGCCTCCGAGTTGCTTGGAAACTGTTTGCTGCAGCAACGGAAAGCCGCTGTCGGGAGGGCTCAACGCCAGCCCACTTCCCCGGGCTGCCAGCGCTGGGAACTCAGCGGAACAACCATGCTCCCTTTCCTGGCATGTGCTGGGAGCCAGAGGAAGCAGAGATGAGATGGGAGCAGCTCTGACACGCACCGAGGATGAGAGCCTGGAACGACTTGGGGACTGCGAGGTTTGTTGGAGCACTCAGAGATCCCACGGCTGCATTTCAAAATGTTCCTGGCCAGAGGGTAAGGGCAAGTTTCCAGACCAATGTTCACGGAAAACGTGCTTGCAAGATTTATTTGGCCAAATCTGGACACCAAATTCAATCATTAAGAAGTGAGAGAGAGGGTTTTGCTTTACAGGCAAGTGTTGGTGCAGCCTTAATGGTGAAGTCATTTACCGACACCTCCGTAATACTCTCTGAATAATTAGGTATCTCTTCCAATTTATGGCTTACTGTAAAATGCTGCTACAGTTTTGGAGACAGTACTTTTTTTCATACAGTAGCAACGACAAAAAGCATATTTTATTGCAGGAATGGCAGCGTAAGTATATTTATCCATTGGCCAGGATTCTGTGGTATACTTTCCTCTCTAATGGCTGTGCAAACATACATACATCCCAGATTTATACACAGATTTTCCATACTTTGCTTTTTAATTTACATAATATGTGAAATTGTCTACATAAAATGGAGAATAGCACTGAGACATTCCTGCCAACCCACCCGCCTGAATTCAGCGCTCCCTCGTCTCGCACCGCTCCTGTTTCCCCACGGTGACAGTGCTCCAGGGATCCCACAACTGCCTTTAGGATCCCACCTTTTAGCTCGGCGCTGACAGGTAGAAGGAAGGCTCAGGGGGAGGTGGGCAAGGACCCCAGGGCCAGCGCAGCACGAGAATCCTCAAGAGAAGAAATGTAAGGGGAGCAGGTTCTGCCAACACTGGTGAAATGCACCTCCAACACCATCCCACCTGACACCTTCCTCCATCACCCTGGTGAAAGGACTTGCCTCTTTTTTTTTTTTTAAATATTGTGGAATTAGAAGTCTGATTGATATGAATATGTAACAATGCTGCTTTATTAATAGCAGCTGCATTATCAGTTCGCTCCCTGCTTTTGGCAGGAGATCTGGGACAATATGTGGTTTGAAAACTAAAGAGAAACGCAACCCGCAAAGGCAGCGGCAGTGAGATAATTATTTTTTTTCCCAGTGAGCAGGCCAGGCCAACACAAACACAACAGTCACTGATGCATCGCCATCCTTCTTTCTGCCTGGTCATGGGAGCAGGCACTGGGATGGCTCCATGGCGTGAATGGTCCTGAGCTCATCACGCAGCCTTCGGCAGAAGGATTTGCAGCCAAGGCCCCCAGCACAGGCAGGAGACACCCCTTCAAGCTGGGGAGTACCACGGCCAGCTTTAACCTCTGCAGATTGTGGTCACTTGGTACAGACCATCACGCAAATCTCCCTGGCATTGGTAATAAACTCCCTTCACAGTTTGCTTTCCTTACTCCCCCATCACCACCCTGGAGGCTTAAACGAAAACAAGATTACAAACGAGATTGGATTGGACATATTTCTAGTGTGCTATTTTCGCTGTAAATTATGCCAGCTTCATAAAACCCCAACTGTTCTTTCCTGAGATCCCTGCATAGATTGGCTTGCTAAGATCAGGCGACCGGGCGCTCGCTGCGGGCAGGCATTGTCTGGAAAAACACTCACAGGGTCCAAACAGTAGCAAGATGCTATAGTGCTACACATACATATACATACACACATGCATATATATGTATGTACACAGACAGTGCCCAAGCACTTCCCATGCCTGTTGATTTGCTAAACTAACACTCACACAGGCCTTCCGAGCCCCTGTCTGCAGGCGTCGCTGATCTGACCCTACGGATCATCTGTGCCGCTTCGGCTGCCTGTGCCAATGCAGCTGAGACTTTCCTCAGCCTTAGCTGATTGCAAGAGAGAGCAGAGCACCAGGCAGCGTGGTCTGAAGCAAGGCTGGACACAAGGTACAGAACATGGGGCCATGCTCTGTCGTGCTGTATGGAGCGAGAGTCAGTCCACATGGCGAGGTGAGCGAGGCTCGCTGCTGCGGCAGGCCCGGGCAAGGTTGGGGAGCAGGGCTCTGCAGCACCAACGCAAAATGGCCACAGCCTGAACTTTGCTACAGGAAACCTGGCAAGAGGTTTTTACAATTCCTCTCACGAGCATCACTGCACCTTGGCTGTGCTCCACAACCCTGGAGGACAGAGCAGCCAGGCTCCCAGCACACGGTGCTGCTTCAGGGAGACTCAGTCTAGCAGCGCTACACAAAACTAAAAGGAAAACAGCTTGGTTCACACTCAGCTTCACTCCCCAGCCCCTCTCCTACCCGCTCCCCTCTGCATTAGGGGCCCTGCCTCCACACCGCGCTGCCTGCGCTACAAAGGCGTGCGCAGTGCAGGCAGCTGGGAAACGGGGACCTCGGGCAGAGCGCCACGGCTCCAGTGGCTGCGAGCACCCTGCAACCTCTGAGGGGCAAGAGCCACTCTGAGCCCCTGTCACACTCCCACGGCTCCACCTGCTCGGAGCTGAGCTGGGTCCCACCACGCTTCCCACATGCATGGGCTCACAGCCTACACTGCCAGCCCGGAGCGCGGCACAAAGAAAAACCCTCCCTGTCAGGATGGGTCCAGCCCGTCTCATCCATTCTCCTCTCCAACCAGCCCCTCTGGGCAATGCTACAGCAGACTTTGCTTTGCACATCTATCCCATGTCTTCCACGTGAAGAACCCCTGCAGGGTCAGTGACTGATGAGGAGACTATGCAATTTGTGGACAGATATCTGCATGTCTCCTCCTAAGGAGGGATATAGCATCCTACCTGTGAATGACGAGGCAGTGCAAGCTGGCAGAGATATTTGCATCACAACGTCACATATTAGGAAGAATAGGGCAGAAGCTCAAGAGTGGTCAAGACAGCAAAATAATGCTGGACAGATGTAAAAGGATTCATACCCAAAGACCCTGGGGTGCCTCACCTTGCTCTTTGACAGGGAGCTGTGTCTCCCTCGTGGCCATACACACGTCCCCACCTGCGACAAGCCATCTCTGCACGTTACACTGTGCCTTTCACCACCAGGACCTGGCACGGGGCTTGTCTGCACGAACGTATCTGTACGTATCTATCAATACAAAACCAGGCTTCCTAGGCAATCAATAATGCTATTTAAGAGATAAATCTCACTATTGACCGGCTGCTGAGGCCAGCTCCTGATTAATTTAGAAAAGAGAGAGAGAATGGTGAGGGAGCTCAGACGTGTTCCCAACGTCACTGGGCATCAGTCCTGCATGCTCAGGTTTTGCAGGAAGGAATGGATTGGGCCAGGGATGGACGGGACCATCCATCTCTGGGTTACAACAGGATGGGGCTGTGGAGGGACCTGTCTTCTAAGGGGGATGCAACTCCACCACCAAACAGCTCCACGACCTGAGACCAGAGCTTCAAGTCTCTTTAAACGCAGCAGGGACAACGAAGTACAGCTAGGCAGAGACATGCTGATTTTTACTCAGCTGAGGATCTGTGCACCCTTGGGAAGAACAGGTCCATCTGTGAACGTGTGCAAGCATTCGCTGTGCTGTGCACAAATTAAAACCTGGTATTGTGTTCCCTCAGTCCAGCTGTGGCTGTGCCACATTTGAGGCTCCTCTACCGTTCCACACCCAGCCTTGGTGTTTTGATCATCACTTTGAGTGGGTCAAAGAGGCTTGCTGGCTGCCAAGCCCTCAAAGGCAGCTCCTGGCCACCATGTCCCTGTCCCCGCGGCAGGAGAAGTCTCTGCTGTGGTGCATGTAGGGCCTCCCCCAACCCACCTTCAGCTCTCCATTTTTGGAAAAGGACAACTCCCACCAGAGCAGGTCAGAGCTCACCCAGCCTCACAGGGGAAGGCTGTGAAGGAGCCATCCCTCTCCTCCCTGTGGAGGAGAGCCATCCCTTACAAGCATTCGAGGGAGAACGACAGAAGGAGGGACAGCACTGCTAAACCTAAAGGACAGTACTGCCACGCCAACAGACTGCTACTGCACTGCCCAGAGATAATATTCAGCCAGATCAGAGATTTCCAGCCCTGCAAGCAGCAAGGATCTGAACAGATTCCCATCAGGAACCACAGAAGAAGAAAGACTATTTTAAGTAGAATGGATCAACTGGAAAAAGATGTGTCCTTCAACAACCCAGGGGCATCTTCCAGCCTGCAGTGCCCAAGGCCACCACCTCCCCAAGCTGCATGACTTGAGGATGGATGGTGCCACATTTCCCTCCACGTTCCCAAGCATTTCCCCCTGGCTGATGTGGATCAGTGTCTCTGTTCCTTAACTTCAAAGCGGGAGCAACCCAACAGCACCAGTGCTGTGGATGGGTGCCGGATGGGAAGGAGCATGTCCAAACAAGCCCTGCTCTGCCAGGGAGCAAAAATCCCCATTAGATCAGCTCATCTCCCTCCTACCACTGCAGGCTCCGAGACATCACCCAGTGATGCCACAGCTGAACCCCGGGAGGGGAAGGTGGCACTGAAAAGCATCTCAGCCCCGGGAGATTCAGCCTGCTTTCTGCTCCATGGCAGGAGAGATGGGAGCAGTCCTGCCACCCTAGGCTCCAGCAATGGTGGGGGGCTCATTCAGTGGAAGACTCCCAGATGATCTGAACATCGTTCCAGCCAGGCTGGACCCTCCTCAAGGCAGCAGCTGCCTTGATCATTACACAAACACTTTTTTCACTGCAGAAATGTGGTGCCTGTGGGCTGGAGCTGCCCTGGCAAATGACACTGAACTCACGGGTACAAATCAGGAGAGAGGCTTTCTGCTTCTTTCATCCGGA
>NW_010097654.1:51427-52548 GCF_000699245.1 Pterocles gutturalis
GGAAGGACAGGTGCTAAGGCAGACCTGAGGACTTAAGGCTTTGTTCTTCAGTGCCAGGGAGCAGCCGCCAAGCAAACCGTGAAAGCATCTTCCTGGTATCTCAGCTCTGCAGACCCATGGGCAAGCTGCAGAGCCCTGCTTCCCACTTGCCCCCAGCATGCAGGTCAGCTCCCATCAGCTCAGGCAGTGAAACAAAGCACGAAGGCGGCCGCTGCAAACAACACCTTTCCCCCAAACTGCTTCCTGCTTGGGGACTTCTCCTATGCTAGACTGGGCTTTATGCTTTCAGGCTTCAGTTCAAAGCTTGAACGAGCTTACTTGAAGCCAGAAATAAGCTGCAGAGCTCGCTACAAGCACAGTTTCACTGCAAGCGTCAGGCTGCCCTCCTGCTTCAGGAAGCTTGAGGCCAACAGGTCCCTGTCCACCCTAACTCATCAGGTGACAGCCCTTCCCTTCCTCAGCCTTATTTCCAGCAGCCTGCTCTCTGGCTTACAGAGAGAGGGACCAATCCTGAGCCCGTTCCAGTTACATCCCCAGTGTGCTCCCCCCATCTACCACTGTCCAAAGAGGATGTGGTTTTGCATCTGCTCCACAGGCCCTTCCTTATCAAGGGAACCCTATTCCCCTTCACTGGGAAAGCCTTCTAGGAAGCTGAGCCAGCTGCTGGCATCCAGTGGCACTAGCCCCCAGGATGGGATAGGGGACTTCACACTGGGACAAGCCACAACAGCAAGGGCTGCTGCAGTGGTGCCAAAGCTCTGGGAAGAGGCAGACACGCTCCAACTGTGGGGTACCAGTGGCTTGGTGCTACCCTCAGTGGAGCCTCCAGCCAGCAGCACTCCATGCCCCCTTCATGGGTGGGTCCCGCAGTGATTGCCAACAATGATGCTGATGTCGGGGACTGGAAGCAGTGCTGCAGCACAATGGTGGCTGTTGCCATGCCAATCAAGTGGGCAGTCGGCACACTGAACTGCCAGACCAGGGGAGCAGATGTGTTACTGGAGATGGACCCATGCCAGGGTGCCTCAGGGGGCTGCTTTCCCTTGTGGGCTCCTGCTCCAGGAGCTCAGCCGCTCTTGGTCGACGTCCTCACCAAGCACCAGGCACCTCTCAGTGCGCGC
>NW_010097654.1:52603-52874 GCF_000699245.1 Pterocles gutturalis
CGTTTTCAAGACACACGCGCCGTTCCCCCCCCGCCACTCCGGCAGCTGCGTGGCGGTAGCTGCACTGGAAGGAGGCAGACAGCATGTCAGCAAATGCAAAGGAAAGTTCAGCATCGCGGTGGGGTAAGCACAGCAGCAGGTCCTCAGCAAGCAGCCAGAGAGCGGGAGGCTGCAGGCTCAGCCACACGCTGGTGCTCAAAGGCACAGGGAGAGAGCACTGTCTGGGCAGGTGATGACCGGAGCATATGTAGGAGCAGACATTTCTTAAAAA
>NW_010097655.1:0-49822 GCF_000699245.1 Pterocles gutturalis
CGGTTACAGACCCTTGGGAGGATGTGGCCTGGTCTTGGTGCCCTGTTGCTCTCAGCTGTGTGCCTGCAGGGAGAGGAGAGTTTCTTTGGTGTGTGTTAAGGCGTCGATGTGACTTTTGTGTGTGAGGGCTTCCCTCAGCGCGAAAACTTTTGTCTTCTAGGTGACAGGAAAAGGAGAGTTTGTTCTGTTCAGTGTTTTGGAACCTATTTAAATTTAAATGAAAATTGAATGTGACCAGAGGGAGCTTTAAAACAATTTGGACAGTTAAAATCATATTTTTATTTTGTAGTTTTGTATTTTTTTGCAGCTGTGATTCTTGAGAGAGAGTTGATACACAAGACCTTTTGCTTGAATCCTATGACATCTTAAAAAGAAATGTGCCTTAAGGCAAGGCACCACGGTACAGTGGCTTTACCTTTAATTTGCTTAAGGTAATAAGAGTTTAGGTCAGCCTGGTTAAATAAAACGTGTATGTTAATTGGTTTATATTTTGCTGACATTTTCTGTGTAAGATCACAACTGGAGAACTAAAGCAAAATTGTTTTAGCATCTAATGGATTAGAGTTAATAATGACAAAAGGTTGCCAGACAAAAGAATGGAAATGCACTTCCCTCCCACCCCCGGTTGGTTCTTTTTGGCAGCCTTACAAGGTTCAATGGTACTGAGCAGGCACAGGCTGACTGTAAGAAACAAGTGGCTTTACCATCATGGACACTACCTCCTAGAAATATGGGACTCTCACATACTTTGGCCTTTGTCTGGTTGCCCCAGAGAGGGAAGGAATGCCACTACCATCAATTCCAGTGGCTTCCACTAAGCCCTACGTGTTTAAGGAGAGACTTAGGGTCCTCTTGGTTCCTCTTCCTTGATGTCTGTCCTTTCCTCAGTCATTTCTTTTCCTTTCTCCCTGTGATACACCAGAAGTCGCCTGCTGTCTCTCAGCAAGCAGCATCTTTTGCAGCACTGGCACCAGAATGCAGCTGAAAGCGCTCTGAGCAGTCCAGGTTGGCCATGTTGCACGGTAGCAGGTGGGAGAATATGGTCTGTACTTCAGCATCAGCAAAGCCTCAGTAGGCTTTGTTTTCTTTAACTGGTGATCTTTCTAATTATGTGTTTGTCTCTCTTTCTCTCACTCCCCCTTATGGAAAACAGGATTTGAGTTCTGCGACTGCTTGACTAATTATTTTTTCTTCTCTCCATCAATTCCAGCCAAAACACCATGCATGATTTTTTTTTTAATTTTATTTTAAATGTTTATTCCTTTTTTCCCAGTTTTTGAAATTTAACATTGTAATTTAAGAGTGAATTTTATCTTTAATGAAGCACAGTGGTTTTCATGTATAACATTAATATAATACATTAAATACATGTGTAGTTTTGAGCAACACTTAAGCCTACTTGAAGTGGTGGCAATTGCTGGAAAGGTAACAGGACCAAGGCGGCAGCTGAGGGATTTTTTGGTAACCAGTTATTTCAATGAAATTGAAGTAACAGCACAGTCTAAATAAATTTTTTGATGTAACCTGTAAGAGTCTCATTTCCCCAAAATATACCTACGTAACTTAAAATACATTGAAATATCTCTTGAATGTAGTCCTGTCTGAATTGTGAATCTAAATCACTACTATCTCATTTAAAATTGACATGTTTTGTTGGACCAGGTAACATGCAATGAGGAGTTGGTAAAGTCATTCTGCCTGAAGTTTAGAACCATGTCCTAGAAAGGACTCCTCATTATGGAACTTTGGATGACAATAGCAGTTGTTAAAATGGGTGGTTTCTTTGTTGTGGGGTACCTGAACGCTTTCTATCAAAGTGTCTATGAGTGCTAGTAGAGGTGCTTGTATCCTTGGCCAGTCATCATATCGGTCACTTGTTGAAATTAACATTGCCCCAGATCAGAGAGTGTGGTCCAATTTGGGTTCTGGATTAAAGACAGTAGAGAGTTGACATGGATTAGAGGCTTAAAGGAATCAGAGGCATACATGACCTGTACTAGAGGTCCAAGGAGCACAAAGCTCCCAGTGGAAGACAGTGGACATGGTTCATGGTTCTGTTAGAGGAAATTGCAGGAACCATCATTTCAGCTCTTCAGGAGTAGTTCCTGCAAGTGCATTGTGGACATCCTACAAAAATTGTGTGACACTGGACTTTTATTTTCCTTATTAAGGGTGAGCCATGTCTTTCCATTCCGGGAGAGGATGTCCCCGCGGTCAGGGGGGACCAGGAACAAGAACTTCAACACAGGCCTACCGCCCTCAGAACCTAAGGCAGCTTCACCCACAACAGCCCTCCGTACAATACCAGTATGACCAGCAAACTGCCCCTCCAACAACCTATTCAAACCCTCCAGCCACTGGTTACATGCCTCCCAGGCCAGACTTTGTGCCCTATCCTCCTCCAGTGCCCCCTTCCACACAGAATCCCATCAGCCAGTGTCCCATGAGGCCACCATTTCCAAACCACCAGATGAGGCAGAGCTTCCCAGTGCCTCCGTGCTTCCCTCCTGCTCCTCCACCAGTGCCAAATCCTAGCAACACTCCTGTGCCAGGAACTCCTGCTGGGCAAAGCACCTTTCCTTACATGATGCCTCCTCCCGCAGTACCTCATCCTCCCCCGCCACCAGTCATGCCACAGCAGGTCAGTTACCAGCCTGTGTACTCCGCAGGGTATTCACAGCAATCGTTCCCACCACCTAACTTCAATAGCTACCAGCACAACCCTGGCTCCTTTCAGAGCAGCACTACCAATACCAGTGGCAGCAGTGGACATTTTCGACACACAGGTCAGTACCAGGGAGAGAAGTTGCAAAGTGATCGACGGTCTCCAGAGAGGAGTAAGCACTATGATGAGCACCGACATCGTGAACACAGTCACATCCATGGTGACAGGCATCGGTCCACTAATCATGGGGATCGTCGGGATCGAGGCCGGAGTCCAGATAGGAGGAGGCAGGAAAGCAGTCGGCACCGGACAGATTATGACAGAGGGAGGATATCGCCTCATCACAGAAGTTATGAGCGTAACAGGTAACTTGAGGTATCCTCTGCTTGCAGAGGGAGAGTTGTTATCATGGTGTCATCGTATTTGTTTGCATCAGTGTTCTTCCTTCGCCCTTGTTTTTCCCTCTAGCTCGAGAGGTAGCCAGTACTCGGGTCTGATGGAAAGAGCAACCTTTATATTTTTCAGGTACACTGCTTCTGCCTCACCTTTGCAAGCTTGGCAGACTTGCCCTTGTCCATGGAGATAGCTGGAAGCAAAGAAATGTCCGTTTGAAAACTGAGTGCATTGCGGAGTAGCGCTCTACTCTCATGGGTATTTACCATAGAAACTTATGCACATGTGGTGTGAGAGTAGAGTTGGCACAACTTTGTGGAAAACACTGCGTTCAAAGTTGTGCCTTACAAACTGTTTAAGTCTCAGCAGTTCAAGATTTAGCTACCAGAGTTAGGGTTCCAGGTGTTACTTGAATTTGGTCTTTCGAATTTGGTCTTTCTTTGAGTAAGCCCTGTATTTGTAGAGAGAATCAGCACTTGGAGGGGTTTATAGTCCGGTAGTTGCATGTATGTAATTCCTGCAGTGAGGTATTTTAGTGAAAAGCATGTTGTGCTGTGTTTTTCATCCTGCTCTGTTGTCATCCTTGTGGGACACCAGTGCAGATGTCCGCAGGCTTCATGAGACCTCCCAGTGGGTGCTTAGACTTGCCTGTGTGATTCTGTTCAGGATGAAGACTTCAGCAAGCCAGCCTGTGATCTCAAGAGAAGACTGAGGTGAAAATTAGCATACACCATTTAAAAGAAATAGGCAAGTTGTAGGCTATGTTGACATCTTATGATTCATATAGATGAGTGTGGACTGCTTATTTTGGGACGTATCATGAAGTTTCTGGCCCTCTCCTTCACAGACGCAAGCAGCTTGCAAATTATGAGCCGACCTGATGCAGTTTTCTGGGTGGTGGTTTAGAGCAAACCATCACCAGTTAAATCTTTCAGGTGTCTTAGATTTGCTCTCTTGGTGGCTCTTTTTGTGTCTAATGATCTAGGTCAGAATATTCAAAGAGAGATACTGGAACGTTAAGTATCTGAATATTGATCAGGGCACCTGGATCACGTTCTCTAATTTTAGATGCTCTGAGCTTTCTCACATCATGTGTGAAACATGAATTTACACATAGTACCTGTGGAAATTAAACCACTTTGATTTAGATAAGCAGAGATGTAATTGCACAACCTTAGACAGCTGTATTAAAAAAAAAACCCACCCCCAAACCTCACATTCAGGAAGTTTACTTTGATTTCCAAAAGAGGATTTTCCTAAAACTGAATGCAACTGGCCTTTTCTATGTGATGGGCTTGTGGAATTTTCTGCCCTTTGTAGGTGACTGAAATATTTGCCAGAATTTCATGATTTATTGTATATATTTTAAAGTTCAGTTTTAAGTTTTGAAAATGCATGTTTTCAGCAGCTTCTTTGTCAAACACTTGTGGACTACTGCTTGAGGCCAACAGCTTCCAGGTCTACTTGACAGTGTATCTGCTTATTTTAATGAGAACTGTTTGCTGGCCGTGGTGTGTTTTTTGCACAGCGTTAATCTCTCAAGTAAATCATGTCGTAGAATATGCTCTTTCTGAAGACTGAAATCCAATCCAATCTGCTTGAACAAGGCGTAGGCAGAGAAGGGTGAATGGGTGTGGGGAAGAACAGTAGATAATTTATATGAACTTCATGCTTTGTAAATTTGCATTCTATTTCATGTTGTGCGTATCAAAACATACATATATATGCTCATAAATAGTCTTGACTCATTCTGTTAGCCCATCAAACCACCTGAGGCACGTATTTATAATGCCTTGTCTATCAGCAGACTCATTTGCTAGGAGATTTGACAGATACACAAATGGTTGTAGACTAATGAGTTGTCAGCTGTTAGCAGAGTATGAAAGCCGTGTGTGTGATCTTTTCTGCCTTGTGTACACAGTAATTCATAGAATCATTTAGGTTGGAAAAGACCCTTAAGACAAGTCCAAGTGTAATTCTGACATGGCCAAGTGTCACTAAATGCCATGTCTACATGTATTTTAAGTACCTCCAGGTATGGTGACTCAAACACTTCCCTGGACAGCCTGTTCCAGTGCTTGATAACCCTTTCAGTGAATAAATTTTTCCTAATATCCAATCTAAACCTCCTCTGGTGCAACTTGAGGCCGTTTCCTCTCATCTTGTTACTTTGGAGAAGAGACCAACACCCACATTGCCACAGCCTCCTCTCAGGTAGTTGTAGAGATCAGTAAGGTCTCCCCTCAGCCTCTTTTTCTCCAGATTAAACAACGCCAGTTCCCTCAGCTGCTCTTCATAAGACTTGTGCTCCAGACCCTTCACCAGCTTTGTTGCCCTTCCTTGGAGGTGCTCCAGCACCTCAGTGTCTTTCTTGTGGTGAGGGGTCCAAACCTGAACGCAGTATTTGAGGTGATGCCTCACCAGTGCCAAGTACAGAGGGATGATCGCTTCCCTCTTCCTGCTGGCCACACTATTTCTGATGCAGGCCAGGATGCTATTTGCCTTCTTGGCCACCTGGGCATGCTGCTGGCTCATACTCAGCTGGCTGTCAGTGAACACCCCCAGGTCCTTTTCCCCAAGACTTCTGGTAATTTAAAGCTCTTTTGCCACAGAATTACATTTGGGTGGTCAAGTTCTTTATGCAAGCTGAGTCTTGTAGATGAGGTTCATAGTTTCAGCGTGATGCAGTTTTTCTGTGTTAATCAGTTTTTTGTATGTGCTTGAGGTAGTTGTCAGAAAGTGAGGGCTTGCCTGAAACACTTAAATGACTGCTGTGCTTGCAAAGCTATTGTGCATGGAATAGGTTTTCTTTCCCTTTCTTGAAGCATGAAGAATGGTTAAAGGTACAATAATCTTATCCTTTGCCATTCGTAACAGAAGAGGAAGAAAGGTAGCAAGTCATGTGGTGAACTTACAGAAGTTACCTCTGGATGGTCTGAATTAACTGTTGTATTGAGATAGATGGCTCTATGACAAAGATGGAGTAGATGGGTCACTGCCTCATACGAGTTTATTACATGTCAGCATTAAGAATGTCTGGGGATTTAGCAGTCAGCATGTGTGTGTCATTTTGTGTAACATGATCTCAGCCTGCTTCTGTGCTCCTTTAAGGTGTGGAATGTATGAAATGCCAGATTTCTCATTTAACTTATGTTTTGAACTCTCCAAGGGAGCGGGAGAGGGAGAGGCATAGGCATCGTGATAGCAGAAGATCACCGTCACCAGACAGATCCTACAAAAAAGATTACAAGAGAGCAGGAAGGTAAGGTCCTAAAGACTTCTGCTTACATTTGCTTCCAGTCTGTAAAGTACCAAGATTATTTAGAGTCATTCTATGTTTAGGTCATCTTTTAGGGGCCTTTTTTGTATTGATACCGATAAAAATTCTTCTGAATTCTGGATAGTTGAAATCAGTACAACATTATTGGCTTTGTAGGCAGAGGAGAGAAAAAAGTAGTTTTCCTGCATTTGGTTTCTGAAAGCATTATTCTTACAATGCATAAGGAATATAGTGGGTTTTGTTGTTCAAAGGAGTGCCAGAGTTAGAGTAACACAACCAGTCTGGCTTCTGTATAATCACTCTAATAAAATCCAAATTCTTTTCTCATGCAAATAGTTTGTGGGCTTTGTATTAAAAATTCTTTGTAACTTTTAGTGGTGAGTGATGTGACTTCTAGTTTTAGTGATGAGCTTCTAACTTTGGAACAAAATTAAAAGAAAGTAATCTAGAATTCAAGTAGGAGTTTTAATCTAAAATAATATGTATTTTTCATTTTAATTCTTGAATGAGGTTTAAAATACAAAGGCACTTTCAATTTTAGGTCATTTTTTATAGTATCAGAACTACAAAGTACTCTATGTTGCAAGTTAAAAACAGGAAGAGGCAGTTGGATTTTTCTGTAGTTTATTTGATAGAATGATGTACTGATCTAAAGCAAGCTGTTTGTTTTTCATTATAAAACTGTCACTGAGAATTGCTGTGTTTGCTTTCTCCCACTAAGCCGGTCTCCAAGCAGAGAGAGAAAGAGACCCCGATGGGAGGAGGACAGAGAAAGGTGGTCTGAGAATCAGAGCTCCAGCAAAGAGAAAAATTATACCACTATCAAGGACAAAGAATCAGAGGAGAATGCATCTGAAAAAAACGAAGAGGAAGATGAGGAATTACTTAAGCCAGTCTGGGTTCGCTGTACCCATTCTGAAAGCTATTATTCCAATGACCCCATGGATCAAGTGGTATGTTTGTGAGAGAATGCTAAAATTGCTCTCCAGAGTCCTTTATTGGTTATCTGGTTACTTGATTAATATGAAACCTTCAACAGGATTATGTTTTTTGTCACTTAATCCTTCTCTCCTAACCATCTCAGTCTCTTAACCCTGTTCAGGGCTTTATTTGTTGGTGTTTTCTATTTTCATCATTCTTCTGACTGTTTTCATTCAGATTAGTGATACATGGAAGAGAGGTACTTTTTTTGTCTCCAGGAGGGTAGGGTGGTTTTTCTTTCCATTACACCTGTATTTGACCAAAGATGCCTCAGTCACCATATATTCCCACGACCTTGGAGAAGTTTTGTATGGAAGGAGGAAGCCAGGATTCTTTGTACTTGACAATAACACTTGGTGATGGAGTAGTGATAGAGGAGGGGAGGTTTCTGGTTTTTTTGCAGGGTTTTTTGTTTGTTTGTGGGTGGTTGGTTGGTTATGGGGGTTTTTTAAGAATGACATGGAAAATGAATTCATGGTGGTTCAAAGCAGGCAACAAAATGAGCTGGGCTTTGAATTTCTTGTGTGTGATTGTGGTGGGTTAACCTTGGCTGGATGCCAGGTGCCCAACAGGCCACACTATCTCTCCCCTTCTCCGCAGAACAAGGGGAAGAAAATAAAATGAAAAACTTGTGGGTCAAGATAAAAGCAGTTTAATTAAAGCAAAAGCCAAGGCCATGTGTGGAAAAACAAAGATTTTGTTCTCTGCTTCCCATCACCAAGCGATGTCCAGCCACTTCCTGGGAAGCAGGGCTTCAGTATGTGTAGTGCTTGCTCCCAGAGACAGATGTCATAACAACGAATGCCCCCTTCCTTCTCCTTTCCATTAGCTTTTGTTGCTGAGCTGATGTCATATGGTATGGAATATCCCCTTGGTCAGCTTGGGTCAGCTGTCCTGGCACTGTCCCGGCACTGTCCCTTCCCAAGATCCTGCCTGCCCCAGGGGCCTTGAGTCTACTGGGTGGGGGTGGTGCTGGGGAGGCAGCCTTGATGCTATGTGAGCACTGCTAAGCAGTATCAAAAGCACTGGTGTTACCACCTTTCTAGCTACCAGTGCAACTCACAGCACTGTGAGGGCTGCTATGAGGAAATTAACTCCATCTCAGCCAGACCCAATACCATCTCCACCCCTTATTCCGTGCCATTTGTGTTATGTTCAGGTCCCACATAATTTAATACATAATACATATCTAACCGTTCCATTGCCATTTAATTCTCATTACTGAAATTCCTTCTTATGAACACTTACAACTTAAGTACATACTTAACCGTCTCTATACCCAACATACAGATTTATACATGCTCAGTAACTACCATCCCCTGTCTGTTAACAGATGGCTATTATTCTCCCATTTCATGGGCTTCTTCCACTCCTCTAGATGTTCGCAAACAGGCTACGATTTGGTCCTGTTTGCCAAGATGGGTGTTTAGGACAGGAGAAGCAGCATGTTGGCTTGTTGGGCATCAACACTGGCTTGCTTGGGGTCATTGTTGCACCCTTCTTATTCCTTGTGAAACTCACTCTTCATCAGTTCAGGTCGCTCCTGCCACATCACTTCCTACAACATACAACTCGCATCACAGATTTTTTTCCCCCAAGATTAAATCTTCTTGAGGTACACACCAGGTCTCCCCATCCTTCCGCATTACCCCCCAGGTACACCCAGGTCCGTGAACAAAGACAGTCCCACGAATGGGTCTGCCTTTCCCCATGGGAGGAGCAACCCACACTGCCTTCCCCAGCCATTTACCTGTGTGCACTACAGGGACCTTATCTCCTCCCACAGTATGCAAGGGTTTTGTTTGGACAGGACCAGGACGGTTAGCAGACCCTCTGGTGTTAACCAGCCAAGTGGCTTCTGCTAAATTTGTGTCCCACTGCCCAATGCTCTCAACATAGTTTTTAACAGTCCACTATATCTCTCAATTTTCTAGAAGCCTGTGGGTAATAGGGGATATGATACACCCACTCAATGCCGTGTTTCTTTGCCCAGGAGTTTATAAGGTTATTTTGAAAATTAGTCCCATTGTCCTATTCAGTTCTTTCAGGAGTGACATGTTGCCACAAAATTTGCCTTTCAAGGCCTAAGATGGTGTTTCGGGCAGTGGCATGGCTTACAGGTTATGTCTCTATTCAACCAGTAGTTGTTTCCATTATGGTGAGGATGCTTGCCCTGGCATGTTCATGGCAGTGGTCCAATATAGTCAATTTGGCAGGCATCACCATACTGAAAACCCAGCCCCTGCCCTACATTCCAGGGAGATTTTACTCGTGTGGCTCGCTTGATTGCAGCACATATTTCACATTCATGAGTGACCTGTGTGATGGCCTCCATGGACAGGTCCACCTCTTGGTCACAAGCCCATCTATATGTAGCATCTCTCCCTAGATGTCCCGATGTTTCATGGGCCCATTGAGCTAGAAATAGCTCACCCTTACACTCCCTGTCCAGATCCACCTGAGCTACTTCAATTTTGGCAGCCTTGTCCACCTGTTTGTTGTTTCGATGTTCTTCAGTGGCATGGCTTTTGGGCATGTGAGCATCTACACGGCATACCTTTAGAGCTATGTTTTCTATCCAGGCAGTGATGTCCTGCCACAATGCAGCATCCCAGATGGGTTTGCCCCTGCACTGACAGTTGTTGTTCTTCCACTGCTGGGGACACCCCCATAGGGCGTTGGCCACCATCCAGGAGTCAGTGTAGAGGTAGAGTATTGGCCAGTTTTCTCATTCAGCAATCTTTAGGGCTAATTGTATTGCTTTCACTTCTGCAAACTGACTTGATTCACCTTCTCCCTCAGCGGTCTCAATGACTTGTCATGTGGGACTCCACACAGCAGCTTTCCATTTTTGATGGTTTCCTACCACACAACAGAATCCATCAGTAAATAAAGCATAACACCTTTCATCTTCTGATAACTCATTATATGGTGGTGCCTCTTGGGCACAAGCCACATCCTCTGGTAACACTCCAAAATCTCTGCCTTCTGGCCAGTCCATGATCTCTTCCAGGATTCCTGGATGGTTGAGTTTCTCTAGTCGAGCTCTCTGAGTGATCGGTGCTATCCACTTACACCATGTAGCATTGGTTGCATGATGACTAGATGAGATGTTTCCTTTGAACATCCAGTGTAACACAGGCAATCGTGGTGCTAAGAGGAGACATGCTTCTGTACCAACAACTTCTGAAGTGGCTGGAACCCCCTCATGTGCTGCTAGTATCTCTTTTTCAGTTGGGGTGTAGTGGGCTTGATCCTTGTGATATCAAGTGATCCTTGATAACCTGGCCCCAAAACCCTAATAGTTGACCTCTGGTTTCTGCCAGAGGCTCCAGGTGAGACCATGCTCCCCAGCTGCAGTGTACAGTATGTTTTTCACAGCTGGTCCTGTCCAGACAGGCCCAAGAGCTACTGCACGAGCTGTCTCCTGTTTGATGTGCCCAAAGGCTTGTTGTTGCTTGGGACCCCACTCAAAACAGTTCTTCTTTCGAGTTACTCAATAGAGAGGGCTCACAAACTGACTATAATCTGGAATATGCATTCTCCAGAAGCCCACAAGGCCTAGGAAAGCTTGTGTTTCCTTCTTGTTAGCTGCTGGAGACATAGCTGCTATCTTGTTGATGACATCTGTGGGTGCGTGATGGCGTCCATCCTGCCACTTTATTCCCTAGAATCGGATCTCCTGGGCAAGTCCCTTGACCTTGCTTTTCTTTATAGCAAAACCTGCCCTCAGAAGGATCAGAATTATTCTTTCTCTGTTCTCAAACACTTCCTCTGCTTTGTTGCCCCACACAATGATGTCGTCAATGTATTGTAGATGTTCAGGGGCATCACCCTTCTCCAGTGCAGTCTGGATTAGTCCATAACAAGTAGTGGGGCTGTGCTTCCACCCCTGGGGCGGTCAATTCCAGGTGTACTGGACACCCCTCCATGTGAAAACAAACTGTGGCCTGTACTCAGCTGCCAATGGAATTGAGAAAAACGCATTGGCAATATCAATCGTGGCATACCACTTAGCTTCCTTTGACTGTAGTTCATATTGAAGCTCCAGCATGTGTGATACCGCAGCACTCAGTGGCAGTGTCACTTCATTCAGGCCATGATAGTCTACTGTCAGCCTCCACCCTCCATCAGACTTCTGCACTGGCCGTATGGGACTATTAAAGGGTGAGTGAGTCCTGCTGATGACTCCTTGGCTTTCCAGTTGAAGAATCAGTTCATGGATGGGTGCCAGGGAGTCTTGGTTTGTGTGGTATTGCCGCCAGTGCACCATCCTGGTAGCGATTGGCACCTGCTGTTCTTCAACTCGCAGCAATCCCACAGTGAAGGGATCTTCTGAGAGGCCAGGCAGGATAGATAGCTGTTTGATCTTCTTGGTGTTCACAGTGGCTACACCAAAAGCCCATCAGTCCCCCTTTGGGTCCTTGAAGTACCCTCTCCTGAGGTAGTCCATACCAAGGATACAAGGGGCTTCTGGGCTGGTCACAATGGGGTGCTTCTGCCACTTGTCTCCTGTTAAGCTCACCTCAGCCTCCAACACGGACAATTCTTGGCATCCCCTGTCACTCCAGAGATCCAGATGGGCTCTGTGCTTGCGTACCCAGATGGCAGCAGTGTACACTTAAGTCCACCTTTCTAGCTATCAGTGCAATGGACAGCACTATGGGGGCTGCTATGGGGAAATTAACTCCATCTCAGACAGACCCAATACAGTGATAAAATTATTTTTAATTGCAAAATATTTCCATAGGTCTCATGTTTCTTCTAAACCTGTTGAAAATCAAAGCTGAGCGGTACTAAATATGCTTAGCCATAGTTCTGCTTTGTTAGGCTAAAGGTCGAGTATTTCAGTGTTTCACTGAACTACACTGGGAACTGTCTTTTCTCCGTGTTGCTTTTCATTGTGAAATGCTGGTGTGTGTTGTGTTCATGTGCTGTTTCAACACTGTCTTTTTATTGTTGTTGTTCTGTTTTTTAATTAACAGGGGGACTCTACTGTGGTAGGAACAAGCAAGCTCCGAGATCTGTATGAAAAGTTTGACGAGGAGTTAGGAAAGCGGCAGGCAAAGGCCAAAGCAGCCAGGCCACCATGGGAGCCACCAAAGACCAAGCTAGATGAAGATTTAGGTATGCAGAAATTATGACAAAGCTCTGAAATTGAATGATCTGTAGTTAACCTGGTTTTCACTGTTGTTTGTATTTAATGTTGGTAGGCTAATACATATTTTTTTTAATCCTTCCTTTCTGTTACATATCTAAAGAAGCTTTACTGTTGCTTTTGATTGAAGTAGAGCTAGATTCTTTGCCCAGAAAGCCTAAGAGGAAATGGAGTGTATCCAGCAGTGCCTTATGCTAAAGTCTCTTCCGTGGCATGAAGGCACCCTGAGCATGGTCAGATAGGCCAAAGCATGTCACAGAAGAGGCTTTGAGGAGCTCCTAGTCTTTCTAAAGACTTTTGTGAAGACTCTTTCTTTATTTTCTAGTATTTCTAAAAAGGAGTCATAAAATCATAAGGGTGGTTTGGGTTGGAAGAGACCTTAAAGATCATCGAGTTCCAGCCCCCCTGCCATGGGCAGGGACACCTCCCACTAGCCCAGGTTGCTCAAAGCCTCATCCAGCCTGGCCTTGAACACCTCCAGGGATGGGGCATCCACAACTTCCCTGGGCAACCTGTTCCAGTGCCTCACCACCCTCACAGTAAAAAATTTCTTCCTACTATCTGATCTAAATCTACCCTCTTTCAGCTTTAAACTGTTATCCCTCCTCCAATCGCTACACTCCCTGATAAAGAGTGCCTCCCCATCTCTCCTGTAGGCCCTCTTTTAAGTACTGGAATGCAGCAATAAGGTCTCCTTGAAGCCTTCTCTTCTCCAGGCTGTGCAACCCCGATCTTATGCAGAAGTATCAGTTTTTGAAACATATTTTGTCTGTATTGTCTGCACCACCTATAGGGATCTTCTTGCAGTGAAATAAGTCTGCTAGCTGTATCAGTTATTGGGGAAATACTGTCCAAATTAGCAGGGCGTACTTTTTGATAGGAATTTATCTACTCTGAAGCCAGTGCAAGCTGCTTTTCATAGTTTGTTTTGTGAGAACTGTTATCTGCTCTTATTATACTTCTGCCATTTCAGTGTTTCATAGTCTGTTTTTCAGTCAGTTGCTTTAGTTCAAGAAATTCTTGGACATATCAGATTAATTTAGATACTGCACTGGGCTTGTTTTTTAACTGATGCTTCGTGTCTGCCTGTTGAGCTGTTTCAGACTGAGCCTAGTAGCTCTTTAAAAATCACATACAAGAAATTGTAAAGTTGAAATACAGGTATTTAATGACATGGTCAGTTATATGCAGGCAGTGTAAAAAGAACAATAAAGATTAAAGAAAAATAATAAATAGATTAAATAAAATGTGAATTCACTTTTGTAGAGGATACACCTTTTTTACCTTTTTTTTGAACAGCAGGTTTGCACATATTTAAATTCACTCAAGAATCACAACCAAAGTTAACTGCAGGGTTTTTCAGCAGGCATATTTTCATGTGGATGAAGCAAGGAGAAAACTACTACATTCAGCATATCTGTGTAAAGCTTCACTTCCTTGAATCTCTGCAGTAAGAGTTCCTTTACTGCTCCAGGCTAAAATATAGGGCCAAAAGCGACTTCTGCGTTTCTTTTTCTGCTCTTTCTGGAGGACCCAAGGGCTCTGCGTTTGCACTGGTCCCCTGGTCCAACTTGGTGTCTGTGCCAGCTTCTCCTAAAGTCATGCTTGTGTAGTGTGTAATAGTTTGTCTTATTTTGTACTTAAGTAAATGCTGTCTCTGTTCTGCTTTGTGTTATCAGTAATTGTGTTCTGTAGTGAGATAGTGATGCACTCAGAGAACACTTTTAGGTTATGAAAGGCAGATTTCAGTACATGATATCCAAAAGTTCTGCATTGGTCTTTCAGAATTCCAGCTTACTCCCAGGTCCCACACTCATTGTGCACCTAAAATTAGACTTATACAACTAATTAATGTTTATGAGGGAACCTTTAAAATGCAAGTGTTTGTGAATATTTGTAGGAATACACATGTATGCACATTCAGACAAAACTTGATTGCAACTGAGTGTATATGACCAGTGTAAGCCATATGTCCCAAGGACATATTTTAATAATACCTTATGCTGAATTAAGGACTGTAAAAAAATGCATCTTGATTTTTTTTTTTTTAAGGAAGCATATTTTACTAGTAATATTATCTCATGTTCTCTCTCTCCCTCTTTTTCTTTTAACTGAGGAGAGTCTTGTATTCAGTAAATGCGCATATTTTAAATACACATATTTTAAACCATAGTTTCACAGTATTTCAAAGCACTGTCAACGTAGTAATTTATTTTTGCTTAAGTCAGAACTTAGAAATGGAAGAAATGTTGCATCCCTCCTTCAGAGAATAATAAACCTTACTTGCTTCATGCTATATGTCTTGGCTATGAAAGCATTTATTTAACTTGGAGCTGAGATCATCTGTGGAAGTGAGTGACATTACATACGTAAGAAAGGGAGTCACTTTTAAGTACCATGGGTGGTTAGACATATGCGAGATCAGGCTCTGGGTTTTTTGTGGTTTGTTTTCTTGTTTTGTTTGGTTGGTTTATTTTTTTAATTAAGTCCAGACACTTATTAATATAAATTTGACAAGACCACAAAGGAGACTTTTTAACAAATCTAAGACCATCTTCTGTTCTTTTTTTTTCTTTAGCATTGTTCTCCCCTCTGATAGATCAGAAAAACTGTTTCAGTTAATACAAAGAAAAATGTCTTAAAGGAAAAATAAGGAGGAAGACTCACAGAACAGCACTTCCAAAAAGCTTATGGCTGGATTCATTCAGCTAGTAGTTCTGGGTTTTCTTTTTGTCTGTGGTTTCTAATATGTAATAATGAATTTATTAGAAATAATTGACTTTGAAAAATGAGTCTAACAGTACATGTTCTGTAATAGTTCTATCCATATGTGCTGTTTTATAACTCTTAGATAGACAGTATCCTGCTACAGACAGCAGCATTTTCGGGTGAAATGAAACTAGACATTAACACCTTGCTTGTAGCAACCATAATTGACTTTTAAACAAGAGGTTCTGTTTAGCTCATGCTAGTGACCTTATGTGTATTCTTTCCTTTTTCTCTCTCTCTCTTTTTTTTTCCTTTGTTTTTAATAACTTTAGAGTCATACTTGTGTTGGTTACCAACTCTATGATCTTTAATGTCAAGTAACTGAAATTGCTCTTCTGCAGCTGATCGATGTGCTTCTGAACAGCCAAACAGCAATGTGATGCATTCAAACAGATGCAGTTGTTGTAGGCATTTAATATCCATAGTATTTGCTGTCATTTTTAATTAAAAATGCAGTTGCTGTCCCTCTTCCTGTTAGCATGAATGGCACGCACAACTTTAAGAAGTTTCAATATGCCAGTTCTTTATGTCATGTTAGAGAATGCATTGCTACTGGGGAAGACTGTGTGTGGAAGTGTTTTTCAGCTGATTTTATTTTCTCTGTGTGAATCAGAGAGCTCCAGTGACTCAGACTGTGACTCTGAAGATGACAGCAGCTGCTCTAGCAGTTCAGATTCCGAAGTTTTTGACGTCATTGCAGAAATTAAGCGTAAAAAAGCACACCCTGATCGTCTCCATGAAGAACTGTGGTACAATGATCCTGGACAGGTAAGGTGAGAGGAAAAAGTACTGTCTGTCTAATAGTCATTCTCCCCTTTGAGACCTGAAATTCTGCATTGTTGTCAAACAAGCTGAGTGACATCTATTTCAATACACTTTTTTACCCCCTTTTTCTCCCTCATCTTCTTCAAAGCACTTCACTTTTGATTTCAAGAATGTGGTTCCAGCTCATGAATCCTGGGGATTTATTCAGTTGGAATCATGTCTGACAATGTTAATAAAACCTGAATGGCTAACAGTGTATTAATGCCGTCCTCTTAGCCCTGAGATAAAAGTACACAAATGAATTCTGGTATGGAGAAAATACAGCATGTTTACCTCCTTTACAAATTTTTCACCCAGAAGCTCTCAGCTCATAATGATAAATAATATTTTAAATATGCAGTTAATGCTTCTAATTTCTCATCTAATGGTTCTTTTGTAACTGCATGGAGAGTACGGTTCTCATTAAATGTAATTGCTGAGCTCATGAAGTGTTGTTTTTGAATGTATAAATTGCACAGAAGACTAGTTTTTGTTTGCAAGTTTGCCATCTTCATCTTTCTTACTTAAATATTTTACAGTCTTCTAACTCATTGTCAAATGGCATCCCAGTAAATTTATTTTTCTGGCATTTTGTGTGATGCATGAGTTTAGCATGCAACAAATCATAATTCCAGGAGATACTGCAATGCTTATTGCCACTGTGGTAATTCGAAGATCTGTTGAATATTCTGTGGTAGACTCATATTTATGCTTCTAAAGTTAAAAAAAAATGTAATTTGACTGACTACAGCTAGCTGGTTTTATTTGTATGGAAAACAAAATTAGCAAACTGTTTAGATATTTAACTGAAAAAAATTGTGTGGCTCTTGGGCACCCTTCAAAGTAATGTTCTAGGCCAGAATATTAGCTAAATAGAAAGAAATGGAATAACTGTAGGATGAGTAGATTCAGGAATATGTGGTATATGAGTTTCCTTCTGAAAAACTTTATTTCCCAGAAACTTTCTTGAGACTGATTCTTCATCTTTCTTGAAGGGGCTGAAATCGGATAATGATGAAATGTTCAGGGCTGTACTACTTTTGAGTAGATTTTATTTGAAAACATTTGGAGTTTTCCTAGGTATTTATCTGGTATGCCAGAATGTTTTCTAACTACATAAAACAAGAATGATTGTTGTGCACAGTGGCACATCCAAGTACACCGTCTGACACAGAACTAGAATTTTAGGATGGATCTTCCCAATCCTTCAATCTGAGCAGTGTGTTTCTTACTTTGGATAATCTCCAGCAGTGCTGGCAGCTGCCAGAAAATAAATTGTTAAAGCCAATGCAACCACGGTGGCCTTTTGCTTACAATTGCTCTCTGCTTGTTTGTGTTGCCCTGTTGGCCAGAAGAATTTAGAAGCCGTTGCCTTAGTTTATGTGAAACTGTGATCTTTCAACATTGTTTCACCATCACTTCATGATTCCTCTTCTGCATTTTTTTTCCATGAATTGTGTCATTAGGAACAAGATAGACATGTATCTGACTTGCTTCTCAAGTCCTGGCTTTACAAGTACTTCACTCAGTTTCCATCTGTGCGTTTAATGTGACAGAGGCAGTGTTAGTGCTGGACAGTTCTAGGGATTAAGGAGGAGATTTTCCAAAATAAGCGATGATTATTTTAATAGCCTCAGTAGGCCCTTATTTTTTGAGGATTGATGACCAATTTGCTGTTTGTTGTATTTTTTAACTCTCTTCTGTTTTTTAGCTGCATAAGCCAGTGAGGAAGTATGCTTTTACCTCCACACTTGATTCAGTTTCATTGAGCCCGTACTTTCCTCAGGGGTCTCAGAGTGTGGAAAAAAATGCGTGAACAAAAAGGTGTCATGTCACTTTGTTGTTAAGATAGTACAATGTAAGTTCCCAAAGAAGTAGAGAAGTGCCCTACTTCTTATGTTCCTTTGCATATATGCACTGTGCCAGTCTGAAGAAATTAAACTGAGATTAACATTCAGAGAGTTAACATCAGAACTAAAAATTTCATCCCTCTCCCAACTGTCTGAAGACTATATTAGCAGCAATTTGGTGGTTCTTGCTTACTGAGGTATCTTTACATTATTATCTGTTTGCTGATGATGCTATTTAGCTCCACCATGGATGCTGTTTCCATTTTCAGACTGCTTATAATGGCACAGAAAGTTCTGCTGGTTTTTGTATTGCATTACAAGGTTGTTGGATTTTTTTCTAAGTCTAAAAAGAGTTTTTCAGTTCTTGAATTTAAACTTCGAAAAACTCCATTAAAGCCTGGGGTTGGAAACTTCATTTGTTTCTCTGGTTTGGTTCTGGATTGTTTTGGTTTTTTGTTGGATTTCTGAGTGGGCATGATGTTAAGAGCCGAAAGCTTTAGGATATTGCAGTAATTGATAGTCTGGTCATAAAAGTGAAAAGAAAGACACTAGCTTTATACTGTGTGCCATGGCCCTTTTTGATATAGCTACTTGATGCACCCATACAGAATACTGAAGTGGGTACTTTTTCCCCCATTCCTCTTTTTTGCTGATCTCTTCACAGGATGTATTTGAAGTGTTCCCATTGCTTCTTTAAAGTTACAAGTAAAATCTTCAAATGGTCTGCTTTGCATACTTTTGCTGGTAGCCTTGCCACATTGCAGAGGGGTTAATGACGGACAGGATTTCAGTCAGTGAGCTGAGTGGAACTGTTTGAACATGGAGATTTCAGCATGTAGGTATTTAGGACCTGAATCTCATTTTAGGCAGTGTGCTGTTTGTAAGTATAAGAAATGGAAAAGATGTATATGATAGTAGAGTGGTACGATTCTGCTAAGAGCATTTTTCCATTTTGTGCTTCTGAAACAGTGATGAAGTTCTAATGCTGTTGTGCAGTTTTCTTACATTAGTCTATACTGTTTTCAGTTTTATTGGCTTAAGAACATCCACTTAATCTAAGCATGACAGGCTTTTAGAAACATCAGCACTCCAGGCATTAAAACTAACATACTTTTCCAAAACCATTTTTCAGTAAAAATAGAATCCTATTTTATTTTTGACAGATGAATGATGGACCTTTGTGCAAGTGCAGTGCTAAAGCCCGACGAACAGGAATAAGACATGGCATTTATCCTGGTGAAGAGGTAAGTAATTCTAAGGATTGAAATTATGAATACAAACTTGCTGCTGTAAGCTCATTCCTGGCTTGATTTGAGGGTTTTTTCCATGATTTACATGCTTAGTAAAAACTCCTGTGCAACTTTAAATCACTTAGTTGTGTAACCTCATATTTAAAATGTAATACTGGTAATGAAATCCACCTGAAAACTATGGAAAACTTATGCTTGTATTTGTTTAGTTCTAGGGGTTGTTTTTAAAGTTTCTGAAACACAATTGCATTAATGAAACAGAACTTGTGGTTAAAGATGTACCATCTTTAAGTGGATGAGCATGTTATGAGGGCTCTCTTTGTGAAGGGATTTCTTTAAAAGGAAAAATAAATAAAACAGTAATTCTGCTGATGGGAGCAGGAAGCTTGTCAGGAGGCATTCTTGCCTTAGCACTAGAGCATGCCTACACTGTAAACATTCCTCCCCACATTGTCTCTAGTGTTTTTCTTTCAGAGAAGGAGGGAGAAAATTTTAGCAGGAGAAAGCTGATATAGAAAATGTGCTGCGTGAAGGCAGCTGCTCCCTGGAGCAAGGCCAGCTGAGAATTTGAGGTTTCACAAAATTTCCAAGGATATACTAGTTTTTACAGTGTCCTGTAGATAAAACTGCCTAGCTTTAAACTGGCTGGTTTACAACTGTCTTGTTGCATCAGAGAGAAGCTTAATTTGGGGCTGAACAGCCAGAGTAATTACCCTGCTTATTGAATGGGTTTTGCAAAGTGCACAGAACTGCGTAGTGGTGTAGCTATCTTGCCATTGCCATCAGGCCAATTTTTGTAATACTGTTTAGAGTAGTACCCTGCTCACTGCAGTGATTTTTTTTGCCATGCAGACAGATGTATTCTGAACAGGCTGGTGGCAGCCTCTGAACTGCAGCAAATTGGATGTAGGGCGTACAAGAAACTGGTTTTGTCTGACTGCTGAGGATTTTTAGATCTTTAAACTGGACTGTTTCAGAACAAGCTGGAAGAAAATGTGAATCCCAGGTGTTTGGCATTGCATCAGAGTGCACAGAGGGCTGGCTGCCTTTGGACCTCACAGGCAGGCATTACAACCTGGCAGACAGAGCAAGGTGACCCGAGCTCCCTCTTGGTGATAGAGTAATCCCTTCTCTACAGGCCCCAGATTTGGCCCAAGCAGATGAGCTGATACCTGTCTGTCTTGATAACATACTTTGAGATCTTCCCATGTGAGGTCCAGGTTCCTTTTCGTAAGCTTTTAAAATCACTTTTCCAAAACTTATATAAAAGAGGAAATTATTCTGGTACGTAAACAACTGCTGTGTGTAAGGAAGATGGAAAGTCAAATGGAAAATGAAAAAAACTGCAGTAATGTTTTTCACTTTTTTTTCCTGTTGAATAGCTTTAAAAATACTTCTGAAAGGGAAAATGTAGATAAGGTTCTGCTTTCCCTCTTCCCAGAATGCTTAATTATGACTACCTGCTTTTATTTAATTTTTCCTAGTGCATATTTCATGGCTATTAGAAGTGCTTTATTCTCTCTTTTAATCTAAATTTGCCTTGACTCTACACATAATTCTACTTATCTCTTTCTTTAAGCCCATTAAACCATGTCGCCCCATGACCAACAATGCTGGAAGACTATACCACTACCGAATTACTGTGTCGCCTCCCACAAACTTCTTAGTAAGTACTTTATAAATAATTCTAACTAGGACTCTAATTTTGTTTTCAGTGTTGGAAGTAGTACTACTTCTTGCTTACTCTGTGGTGCTTTTTTTCTCTTTTTTCAGACAGACAGACCTACTGTTATTGAGTACGATGACCATGAATATATCTTTGAGGGGTTCTCAATGTTTGCACATGCCCCACTAACAAACGTAAGTACGTTCATTGCTACATACGTGGGATTTGTTTCGAAAGCAAGCTATTTCTGCCCTGAAGTAGAACTTCTTTAAAACAACAGTACATGTATGTTTAAAACATCTCGCCAGCACTGAGCACATGGGAAAGACATTTATTCTAATTAGTGTCAGGTTTTGTCTTGACTAATTGTGGCAAGTGTTGCCTTCAAGCTGCGATTGAGGCTGTGGTGTGCATCCCTGTAATGTTTTTACATGTTTCACAGTTTGGAAGTGAAATAAAGCATGGAATAAACTGTTAAAACTGTTAATTGGATTTAAATTGGATGAACAGGTTTGTTAAGTTGAAAAAGTTTAAAAACGAGCAACAACAATAAAATAAGATTTTCCCTTTATTAAGTGACAAATAGACTTTTTTCAGAGATTCACTCTAAAGGGATTTCTCTCTTCTGAAAACTTACCTAGATGTATCCACTGCTTTCTAACATCTGATCAGCTTCTTCAGGAACTAGGCAAGTTATAATTTTTATTAAAAGTTGTAGTTGTTTTGAAAGCAAATATAACAAGAAAACAACATGATTAGTACCTGACTGCCCTGCTTTTCCAATATAAACTGAGTTAGCCGTATCTGATTGAAAAATGTGCAAATATTTAATTTCTGTAAATTTGAAGATTTTTTTGTTATCTTGATATTTCAAGAACTGTTTTTCAAGTGTTGTATGGTTTGTTTGTTTCCTTGGTTTTATACCTATTACTAACTACACCATCAATGCCAAAACCTAGTACGAGAATGGTTATCAGTACAGGACTGGGATGTAAGAATACTGGAACTGAGAGAAAGCTTTTTTTTTGTGACAGTTTGCTTTTGCTTGCATAATATGTATGACAACACTTTACTTTTGGTGATGAGGGGAAGGGACTGTAATGTTGATGAGAAATCAGTAAGAGAGTAGAGTTCAGCCCGTGAGGTTGCAGTATGAAGCAGTCCTGCCAGGTAGCATTAACTCAGCCTTGGGGTTCAAGGCAGGTTTTTCATGGGGCTTTACATTTTCATTTTGCAAATGAGCTAAAAGGAACAGTTTTGTTTTACTCTAATTAAAAGGGTAAAAAGACCACCTTATCTTTATAATTTTTGTGTCTGCTGCATGACAGGAGAGCAAAGAGTTATGGAAATCTTTAATATACAGAGAACAAGGAAGACTATTCTTGTCTGACATTAGTAGGTAGTGAAGACATTGAGCTTACTCTTACTGTGAAGTGCGCGTGTGTTTTTTCTCATTCCAAATAGAGGAAGTGGTCAGCAGCAAATGATTATTTTTTTACAGAGTAGAATGCAAAGCAACACCGTATTGTCAGTTCCTGTTGCTAACAGTTATGAAGCCCTTTGGAAGGAGTCTCTTGCTGTCTTGAGATGATTTTTGGCAACATGAAAACTGTAGTTTGAGAGACATTTTGGAACGTGTTAAAAGGGGGGTTGCAAAGGGCAACAAAAACTGAGATCCAAACATCGACATCTTTGAATGAATCAAATGTCTGTAATTTGAAGTCTTAGCTTTGCACACTGTTAGAGGTCTTACTGCTGTTATTAGTATTTCTCGGTAATAATTTTGAGCAGGTCAGATATTGTGAAAAATCGTTAGTACAGTCATAAGAGAAATTATAATTTTCTTAATACAACTACCAAAACAATTCTGCAGTGTCATTCACACGTTCCTTTGCTATGTATTTGGTTGTGTACTTGTAACTCTTATTTGGAGATTTTGGTCATGGTCACTTCTCTAAAGCATTCATTTTCTATTCAATACAAATCAAAATAGCCCAGGTTTCTGAGTTTCTGAATCAAAATATCCTCTCCTGGTTGAAATTACATGTTAGAGTGTAGGCAAATCGTCCTTGTATTTTATTTTTTTTTTAAAGCCCCTCTGATTTAAATGTGACAGGTTTTCCTCTCCTCAGATTCTGAATGGGACATTTGACTTCCAAGGTTTTTTATTTTTGTATTAGCGTTTAATATTATATCACATTGCAGGAAATGAAATTTTTTCCTTGGTGTTTGGTGTAGCCCCGTAGTTTATCATGCAGATACCAACAGATCTTTGTAGACGAAAATAGACAAATGTTTGACAGTGAGCTGCAAGAAGATGCAAGCAGAATAGTGCACTCTGCTAAGTCCGTTGATTTCAGTGCAGCCCCAGCACCGTTCAGATTTTTATTTGTGTGCTTATCAATGCAAAATAACCTTGGGTTGCCTCTCTCTCACAGACCATTGAATTATTCTAAGATTATTTTATGCTTGCAAGGCCAGGGAATAGTAGAACTTGCTAAGAGATGTAGATGTGTAAGTGGGATTAGTCATTTATGTAGTCGTTCAGAAACTTAGCTTTTTTGCTTTTAAAAAATCCCATTAAAAAAAAAAAAACCCAAACACCTTCGGCAGTCCATGGTCTTCACAAAGAAAGGAAACTTTTTGTGAAAAAAACTGAATTAGATGTTTGTCTTACTAGTTAGTTGAGTGAACTTCTGTGAATGTTAACTGGATGAAATTAGTATAAACTTATAAATTTATCTTGAAGTTCTTACATTGTGTTGCTGTGACTTAAAGCCATATTTTAAGACAGTGTAGCTAACAGAATTGGCAGTTAGTTACAATTGCTAAAAACACCTTGCCTTCAGGTAATTGTATCAATCTGACATGTTGTGTCACCCACAATGAATTAACTTCCAAATATACAAGTGAGAGAAAATATGGGTTTACGGAGCTTTGCTTTTTCTTCTAAACAAAATTTCATCACCAGTAGATGGCATTATTTAATCTTCCTTGACCATCCCTCCTGTCAGCCCTGTGTTATTACAGAGGCAGAGGTTAGAATTGTTACTTTTCTTGCACACGCTTGTGTTCCTGTCTTTGCATGATCCCCCAGAGCAGCTGTTTTAGTAAGTGCCCTTTTCAGCAGACAGTGATACCTTTGCATACAAAATTGCATTAACTACATTTGATGCTGTATAGTTTTTCATGCTGAAATTCTTTTTTCCTTCCAGATTCCTCTATGTAAAGTAATCAGATTTAACATTGACTATACAATTCATTTCATTGAGGAGATGATGCCTGAGGTAAGAAGGATAATTAGTCAGAAAATCAGAGTGGGTTATGAGTTGTTGATATGCTTAATGGATTAAACTCTTCAGAATCCCTTCTCATGACGTCTCTAAGAGACAGGCTCTGTTCTGAACAAATGGCTGAAAAGGAACTTGCATTCACAAGTACTAGCATAAATCCATCTACCTAGGCTATCGTATGTTAAAATCAAAGAGTAAGAAGTGCTTATATCCATAGCTTCTTTTCATTTTAAGTTATTTACAATATACGTCAAGTACTCTTATCTGTAAGCTAAGTTAGGCACTATCCTTCTTTTACGGATGACAAAAATAAGGCATGTGGAGGTGCTGGTTTGCCAGGACCACATAAGTCAGTGTCAGAGCTGAAACTTAATCATGAGTTTGAAGCCCTGAAGTTGCTTATCAGTACTTAATGTAAGCTGTTGGCAAAACAAATTTCCGGTGGATAGAAACAAAGCACATTCAGTTCATAATCTTTTTTTGTTTGTTATTACAAATTAATCACTGGTGAAGCCACTTTGTGAAGTCAGTTGCTGCAGTGGAACACAGTGTGTAGGTACGGAAACATCCCTGCATATTAACTGCAAAGATAGGATCAGTGTTTAATTTGGTCACATATGTTTACATTTTTCTTTCTAGTTATCTCTTTTTTTGTGGCTCAACAGCATCTAAATGTATGCAAGAGCCCTGAAATTCCTCAGCAAGTTTAATGTGATCAAAGCAATTAATTTCTTGTTACTGAATCTGCTGTGTTGCCTCCAAACCGTGTTCTAGAACAACAAATGGCCACCAAGCAAAATAGGGAATTTGCCATTTTTTTTTAATCCTGGTTAATTGGCTACAGCACTATTTGCAGACTGTGTTTACTAATGTGTTCTTGTGAAAGAGATTGAGTTGTTGGGTTTGGAATTTGTGGCTGGTATCATACACATATAATTTATATCAACCTGGCCTGATTTTGTTCGTAAAAGAAGGCTTTTTAAGTTCCTTCATTTTTGAATGAAAGGTCTTTGCTTTGAAGGAGCTGCTTTCCCACTTGATGAGAAGAATATAATTCTTTTTTCTGTCTTTTATTTTTTTTTTTCCTCCTCTCCTGTCCTGTTGGTTCTTGAGGTCAAAATCCTCAGTTTGCATTGTACTGATACATGGCTATGGAAGTGATGATGGTATCACAAATGGTGATTTATAAACTTTCAGTATGAACATGTAAGAAGAAGTGAATTACAAAAAAGATCCTTCTCAGAAATACATCATCTACTTTACTAACTTAAGTGAAAAGGTTTTAGTCCTTGGTGAATTATTGCAGATTCACAATTACTGCCTATAGTGTTGATTTGAACATTGACTAGTCTTCATTGGAATGCTTTCTTGACAGTGCTTTCTGAAGAAATCGCTGTGTTATGTTACAGTAGGTGATTACAGATACATCAATACTGTTTCCAAAGCCCAGCGTCTAGCAGTGGCAAATATGAAGAAACAGGTTTTTTCATAGTTTTATTTAAATATACGTAAATGGCATTATTTGTATTACAGTATTATCTAATTCTGGTTTGTTTTGTTTTTTTTTTTTCTTTCCCCAGAATTTTTGTGTGAGAGGTCTTGAGCTGTTCTCTTCGTATCTATTCAAAGATATTTTAGAGCTCTATGACTGGAATCTTAAAGGTAACTTTTATTTAGAAGAATAAAAATCCATAGAAAACTCAATCTCATCTTTTGTAAATAGAAATCTATTTTGTTATGTTCTTGATTTAAAAAGAAAAGAAGTGGGGAGGGACCTCAAAAGAAGTCAAATGCTGGTTTGTTTGAGAGAGACAAGCTTCCACTTTGTTCTTCAAGAAGATGAATTATATTAAGAGTTCGTTAGTGTGGGCTGTTACAATTAAAATGCACAAACTTGTCACTGCCTTCTTGCAGATAAACTACGTTTCTTCCTTAATAAAAACTGTTCATTTTAATAAAACAATAAATATTATTGTATGTTTACTATTGCACAGTATCTTGTGCATGGTATTTTGGAAGCCAAGGTGTCGGGTAAGCTATTCTCTCTGTTTTTACAAGCTGACAAACAAGTTACTCATACAGTATTTCTCTACAGACAACTTACAAAGCAGTGTCATACAGGCAGCTGTAGAGGGATAACATATCGTTATAGCTGAATGTTTTTGACTTGACAAGACAAAAATATATGTTTCTGTGAAGACTACAACAAAGGAGAATTTCAGGGATGATCCTTCCCTTGGTCTAAAAGAAAGAAAACCAAGAATATCAAAAGAATTTGATTTCAGAATCTGTAGGCGTGTTTTCATGTCTTGACTTTGTCTGTGGAGTTGCACTCTGCACTTATTGCAGTTAAACAGAGAAGCATACAAGTTTCATACATTTTGTGTAGCCTTCTTTGGTTTGATACTAAATGTTGTCTTTCATGTCACTGGTTCTGATCTTTCTTTTTTAACATCAGGTACTTACTGGTTTTGTTTTTATTTTAATGCAAAGCTTAGGATGATGAAATAGGAAATGACAAAAAAAAATAGCGTCATGAAAATTTCTGTGTTATCTTAGTTATTGCAACCAAAAAACACCCACTAATAGGGAGGGACAGATAAGCTAGTGCTTGTGTCTAAGGCTTAAGTGAATTAATTACATAAAACAATTATTTTTTCATGTCACTGTTTTAAATAGAACTACTGTGGTTTTGTTAGGTTCTTTTTATGTTTAAGTTATTGTAGCTTTCTTTGAAATTGTCCGTGGGAAAGCTTTCACTAGAAGTTGTTACTCTGTTCCTCTCTACTGTGTGTTTTGTTACTTTTCTGATTAAAACTTAGTTCCTATCAAATGTAATTACTATTCATTGAGTTCATCTACAGCAGCGTTGGCAAATATGTTGCTGTTCCTAAGTTTTCTGGGATTTTTTTTTTTTTGTATTTAAGGTCCTTCACTTGAAAATGATCCTGTTTCCTGCCCCAGATTTCATTTCATGCCGCGATTTGTGAGATTTCTTCCAGGTAATGTTTGTATTATGTAGCTTTATGGAAATTAGATCTAACCCACCCAAAAAAACACACCCCCCAAAAAAGCCCCCAAAAAATCTTATTGCAAGTCAAATGGTTCTGTAACTGTAGAGATCTGATGCTTCCATGTGAAGCTGGCAGTGCTTGCTGGCAGTGTGGATGGTTTTACTCAGAACTGGGATTCAGGTGGACAGGCCAAGTCTCGCTTCCAGCTTTAGTCTGTCATGGTGATTTTAGGCAGTTCCAGGTCATCCTTGTCCTGCTCTGCGATGAAGCTGTGGTATTTAAGGAGTGCCATTACCTAATCTCACATGTGAAACTGAATTTAATGTCCCCTCTGCTCTTCACGATACTGTGTGATTATATTAAAATTGTTGACGTGCAGTTTTGAGGGTGATCATGATTGGCACTGCTAAGCACGCGTTGTTCTGATGGTTTATTTCATTATCTTAATGGAAGCTTAGACCTTGCAGCCAATGGTGAAAGGCAGAAAAACACTGTTCCAGTGTAATTCGACCCTAGCCTTCTAGCCAAGGACAAGCTTCAGTGTGGAGTGTTAACTCTTGTTTTGAGTGAACAGCTTACACAGGCATTTAACACATCCTAAGATAGTAAGACAGATTTTCAGTTGATGTAAATGTCATGACTCCATTGAAAATGTGTCCTGCTGAGATCCTGCCAGTGATTGCTCCAGAAGGGTTGTGTGGACAGGAGGATGAGTTTCAGCTGCCGGACTGAGGGTGCAGATGAGACGTGGAACAATCTTCATCAAGAGGGCTGTGGCCTGGAGGTGCTCTTTGCTCTGGGCTTTGAAACTTCGTTGGGTTATTAATTATAGCTGTAGCTAAATGAGGTTTGGCTCATTACTGTGGAGAGTACTGATGTCTAGATGACTATATTTCTAATTGTTGTTCCTTCCTGGATACACAACACTGTTCAATCAGAAGCAGAGCTCTGAGGCTTGCTAGCAAACATTGATTTGGTTCTGCTGAGGCAATTTACAAAATAAGCCATCAAGCCACATGTGGCTGATTAACTTGACCTCATCACAAAATGAAAACAAGTTTGACCTGCCTGGTTTGTATAGCTTGAGGGTGTTTTCCTGTTAGTTTGGGGGTTTTGTGTTCTGATTAGTTTTATCTTAGTTTAGAAGCCAGCTATTTCTGCGCTGTTGGATTATTTACTGATAGGGAGAGATAAGTCTCTATAACATGTATTCCTGTGTGCTTCCTCTTTAAGGTTCCCAGCCTTCTAACTCTTTAGAAAAATGTCTTTTTCCTGATGTTTCTGCATATATAGTTTTCTTTTAGCATCTTTATGACCGATATTTTTGATCAGGTTTGCATTTTGTATTGATTATTTTTTGAGATATCCTTTGAGATTTTTAATTTTCAGAAAGTGGGAATTTATTTCCTTTAGGTATGTTTGCAGAATGTTATTTATCTATGTCTAATCAAAGAAGATACATTGGTGCAACAGATCTCCACACATTCGTCAACTGTCTCTTGAAAGATAGAAATGAATTGCTGATTTCCTATCCCCTCTAATTTTCTTTCTTTTTCTAACATGGTGTAAAAACATGAGGTTTGGAGGTTTGGGATGTCAGGTTTTCTATGTAGAT
Source organism: Pterocles gutturalis (assembly GCF_000699245.1). Classification (NCBI taxonomy): domain Eukaryota; kingdom Metazoa; phylum Chordata; class Aves; order Pterocliformes; family Pteroclidae; genus Pterocles; species Pterocles gutturalis. The sequence continues at coordinate 28,739 of NW_010097655.1, forward strand.
TGCTTAGAGACAGGCCTTGGGGTAGTTCTAAGCTTTGAGATAATCGTACCAGGTATACTGAGTACCAGAGTTGCATAGCATATGGAATAGTTGCTGTGTTTTATTAATTATCATAGATTTTTATGATGATATGTATATTAAGAGAGTAATAGACTAGAAAAAAACGTTCTTCAGTGAAGAAGGTTACACTTTTTTTTTTTGTGATTGTTGAACATGGATTACCTCTTGCATAACAGTCTAATCTAGTTGTTGACAAAGGCAAAACTCTTATAAACTGAGTTTCTGTTTAATTTGAAGGAAAACTTTGCACGTGTAAAAATCTGCCCCTGTAGCTTTTCAGAAATATTCTCTGTTTCTAGTGAGGTTTAGGGTGTATTTTCCCCATTTAAGATTCCCTCTTGGAGTTTGAATTAAGTTAATTGTTCTAAGAGGCCAAGTTATTTCATTCCCTTTCATCTTTTCTGTACCATAGTGCTGTTATCTCAGCTGAAGTAAGAGCAGCACTTGTTCCCTTGTGTGTCTTGCAGAGGACATAGTCTTATGCAACGCTGCTGTTACGCAGCAGTTCTGTAAGGCTTTTCCTGTGTGCCTGGGATCACATTCCTTGTGCTGTGGCATCATCCCCCGTATTGCTCTAAGGCTTTACTTCTGTGTTTTTTCTATTCCTTTTTGTGTGTGTGTAGTGATAGAGAGGTTGTACTCAGTGGCAGGACCAGATTGCTTCTGGCTCCCTGGGGAAGGGAAATCAATGTTTGTGCTCTGTGGGGATGAAACTTGAAGACGTGTCCATACCTACAAATTGACACCCTGTTGTTGAAGAAGGGGGTCAGAGAGATGTGTGTCAAAATTAAAATACTGTAGTATCATGTCTCTCTATGACATGAGTGGACATACTGAATTTAAATAGTCAGTGTCTTCTGAGTGGTGGTCTGTCAGGACCGTCACTCACTCGTCTTTCCTGTTTGCATCTTCACATCTGAACTTGGAGCCAGTCAGCTGTTTATTATACTGTCTTCCTTTGTTACAAGCAGCCTTTGCTGTGCATGTTTCCTGGGGTCTCAGAAGTATTTAGCAGTTTTCATGTGCCCTTGATTCATTTAGTGACAGAAGATAACACTGGGCTCTTTAGTCTTCATTACTGCAAGTACAACATGTAAGTACTACAGATGAGTTGAAAATACAAGGATAACTTGCTACATTCATCCAGAAGTATCCTGTAAAATTTTGAGTGTTCTTTTAAAAAGCTGCATAAATGCCTAAAGGCTTTTTAACTACCATTGTAAAAAGAATAGTGAAAGTGTGAAAAGGAAGACATAACTGGATAATGTAACTGATTGTTCTGCCTGCTCATTTTAAAGTTTTTTCAGGCAAGTTAGAAACTTCAGCTGTATAGTATGATGAAACTATTACTCTTGCTACCATTACTGTTATTGCTTCCAGTTTAGCGTTTATACATGTGCAGTATTCATCAATAAAACATTTGCCTTCATATTTGTCAAGTCGCTTAAGCATTTTGCATTTTATTTTGCTCATCCAAATATTTTATGCATTCTGCGAATTTTTTCTTTTGCTCATGCTTTAGGAGTGAATATCTGAAATTTGTTTTATTTATTTGTTTTTAAGATGGAGGAAAAGAAGTACTCTCAATGCATCAGATTCTTCTCTACTTGTTACGATGCAATAAAGCTCTGGTGCCTGAAGAGGAGATTGCCAACATGCTTCAGTGGGAAGAACTAGAATGGCAGAAATATGCAGAAGAATGCAAAGGGATGATCGTTACCAGCCCTGGCATGGTAGAGCAAATAATTCTGATTTATGAACAACCCAATGACACATACATGTGTTGTATCAGAGAGTCTGCTACAGGCTAAATTGGAAAGGTAAAGGATAATCAGTGAGAGTTGCAGATTCCTGTGGGAACAGTTCATTGACTTGTTCCAACTCTTGGAAGAATTGCACCCTCTGCTGCTCTGTTGAAGGGCAGATTTCCAGATTAGCGCTGTTTCAATGTGTGCATTAAAAGGGATGACTATATTTAATGTATGTGAAACTGTAGTTTGCTCCTCTCGTTTCTTATTTTGTCAGACAGTCTTTATGTGCACAATCTTATTCTCTTTTCCCTGACACAGGACCAGAGACTTGGTAACTATTTGCTATTTTCTTTCATCTTCCTCTTTTGACCCTCTAACTCTGTTTGAAGTGCTCTATTCAGCTTCTGCCCTGAATATGGAAAAGGTGTTTTCTGCCTATGTGTTTTTTTCCACATTGTCCCTGTGTTGCTCTCACTCACACTGAGGAATTTTGTGTACATTAATGAATGCATACATTACTTTTCAGTGCCAAGCTTGAAACCCCTATGGCCTTATTATTTTTGGAACAATTAGTATTCTCTGAACACAGCTCCTTTCAACTCCAGTGTTTGTGGGAATTTAGCCCATTTTTCTGACTATCACACTTAAGAAATGTGGGTCATGAGAATAGATGATGTCCACTCGAAGCTGCAGGGTACTCTTTGTGTGGTTTGGTCAGTATTGCAAAGTGGTATCTCAGCAGTAGAGGGATGTTTTGGACCTGATATTTTAGACTGCCATGCAGCTTTCTCAGTTGTAATGCCTTTTTCTCTGACTTCATTTGCCTCCTTTGCTCATAGCTCAACTTCTTATCTTCTTCAGAAAAAGTATGACTTGGTATCATGCCTTAGGGGAAATTTAGTTTGCTAACTGAAAAACCTGTCCTCAAACTGCAGCCAAGGTGACTTCCTAAATGTATTTTTCAAGTTCATATTTTTAAGTATGGCAGCAGTACATTTAGTAAACTACTTTATAAGCTAGTCATAACTTGGGCAGGATAATTTTTTTTTTCCCCTTGATTTAATTCGGAGTGTTTTAATTCTGGCTAAATTTTTCTACACCAAAAGGTCTAGAAAGGTCTAGATCACATGTAGGAACATGAAATTCAGAATACATGTGAAAATACGTTTCTCTCTCTGGAAAATTCTACCTGAGCTAGTTAAAACTGAGTGCTAAATCAGAATCTCATAACAGAAATTGTTAGACAACCTTAGCTGTTTAACTTCACGTTGCCTGTGGTTTCTGTGATAAAAGGTATATGCTAGTGCTGAAGCTGTCAGCATCTGAATGGTATGTACTGACATAACTTCAGTGGTTTTGATGAAGATGCGCTCATTTTAGTTAGCTGAAAACTTAGGTTTTTGTTTAGTACGAAGGCATGTATACATGCTCCTTCCTTCTGTCACTGAACTGTAAATGTCTGTATGCACAAGGCAGTGCAGTTTCAGAGTGTAGTGTTAATTTTGAGATTTTGTGTGATTTTTACTGACAAACTTTGCATTATACAAGACAATGTTTTTAGAGATGTGTGTGGACATCAAAATATGTAAGCGTAAAAGAAATCTGCAGCACATTGAAACGTTGTCATGTTATAATGCCATTGTTAGAACACATTTTTCTCCTGAGAAGATTGCAATGACTTTCTTCTTAGTTTGTGGATTTTTTCGGTTCACTGCAGCATATTCTATTGAGTATGAAAGTAAGAAAAAAATAGAGTATGAAAGTATTTTCTATGCATTTTACAACGTTGAAGATAAAACAGCTCTGTTATAGAGACAATGCTAAACTGTTTTACAAAATGACAGCTCTTCAGTTCCATTTTATCCACTTGACACAACAAAGTAAAACCACTAGATTTTATTTTGCTGCTTTCCTCTACAACATCACTTGAGAAATAATAATTCCTCTTGTAAGCAGATCAAGGTGTGTATATGTATATAATTTTTTTTAACAGTGAGGTGTATATATGTGTGATGGAGAAGGGAAAAAATTTTGCCAGATGTATAAATCCCATTTACTTAAACAACTAACAGTAGCATTATTTAAAACCATTTAATTTGTTCGTGGTGTTTCATTAGTTCAGTGAAACTTTGTGTTGGAATAGATTTAAAGGTACACAAATTTTAATCCTCTAATACTTCACTCTTTCTGAAATATTCCTGCTTTTCTCACTAGTACAAATACATATGTATTTTAACATACTTTTGTACTACACCTGCATGTGATCTCATCATATCTTCTAATATAAGCAAAGCCTTGATTGATGAGGTTTGGAGTAGGAAACAAAGATAATGGGCCTCTGTTCTGTCAGAATTTTTTTGTTTTCTATGAGATTTTAAAAGCAAGTTTGTGCTTATTAGTCGGTCTCTCACAGCACTTCTTTTAAAAGAACACAGGGATAAAAATCTAGAAGAATAACATCTGATTTGCTTGCATCCTGTCTACTGGTGTGCAATTTACAGTTTATATTTCTGTGTGGTACTCTTTGTTCATTTAACCTCCAGAAACGGCACCTGAGAGGAAGCGAGTGTTCATCGTGCTGGAGGAAAAAAAGCACCGCCTAGCTACTCCCCTCGCATAACTGTCAGTGAAGGGGCAATTGTGATGAACTCTGAAATAAGGAGTTCTTTTGTTCTGGTTGTTAGCAGGCATCTGTGAACAGCTGAGTAACTGAGTGACAAAACTCAAAGGCAGTGACATATAAATAAAGAGAGAGTCTGGTTTTGAGAGATCCCGAGACCCCATGTTTCACACAGACCCTGCTGTAGGTGTGGTGAAAGCTCTTCTCCCTCTCACGCTTTTGAAGATGAGATTGCTTCTATTTAAGTGCCTAAATGTGAAATATTTGAATAGGAAAATACTATCCATATTTTTTAAAAAAAAATTTATTATAATTGATGTATTGGATGTGATTATTATTTCGTATTCTGTTAATCGTATTTTGCCACCTTGGTTCTCAGAGTTGTTGTGTAACAAGGCTGCTTTTTTGAGGGGGGGCGGTGGTGGGAGAAGTTTATCACCTTTAACGTTAAGAGAGGGGGAGAACCAACAAATAACTTCTGTGAAGTTAAAAACTTCAAATTGGCTTTGTGGAAACCGTGCAAAAACAGATAAACTTAAATTTCAGGACTTTAAGCTCTGGTTTAGAGAACAATGTTCTGCCTGCTACAAATCCTTCCCATGTTTTTCATTAGAATTTGTTGTTCTGATCTCTTTTTATTGGAAGTGCTGTGGGGAAAACCTTTTCTTTTTTCTTTTTTTCTTTTTTCTTTTTTCTTTTTTTTTTTTTTTTTTTTAAAGCTGACAGCATGAGCTAACTTAAATTGGTTTATTTTTCTCTTCTTTTGGCTGAGGAGATGTAACTTTATGTTAAGTCATCATGTCCAAAGGGTAGCTGATAAGCTTTCTCTGAATGTCAAAGTTTTAAGTGTTTGTTTTTCTAGCATAGATTGGAAATGTGGACAACCTGATGAGGCTTACCTTTATTTGTAGAAGTGGCTTTGCTTATCCATGCAGAGAATGATTCCTGTGAACAGTTCTACCAAGGTGGTTTGAAGGGTGATAGCTTTGCTCCTGATGTAGTTTTTATTGTTTGTGAAGAGAATGGTGGGAGCTATTCCTTTAATTCTGAAACTCATCCTTGAGAAACTCACAATGCTAAATCAGAAGGTTTGAGATGCGGATAGCTAGAAGTAATGCCCTTTTTCTGAAACCTTAGACAAGCAGAAAATACTGTCTTCATCCAGCTGCTTGTAAAGTGGGGAGTAAGCAGGCACATAACAAAGCAGCTTGCCAGGTAATGGAGAAAATATTTACCTGAAGACAAACTGTGCACCTTCAGCTGAGTTATTAAATATGTTAGATAAGTGACCGAGAGCTCTGTAAGTAGCATGTCTTCTACAGTGATGTGCAGTTACTCATTTTCTGCATTTTTAGAGGTGAAGCAAAAGTTACCTCCTACACTATAAAAAGAACTTCTGTTTTGAAGTATAAAAAGGACAAAAGTCTCCTCATTATACAAGACTGTATTCCTCATTGTACACATCGGACTAGGAGCCTTTTCGAAGAGTAGCATGACAGATTTTTTAATGCTGTTTAGTCCGTGTGATTGAATGGATCTAATAATGGCTTCACTTGCTTTGGGAAATCAGGAACAGAAGTAAAATTAGAGAGGTAACCTGATCTTAGCGAACTACTCAGGCATGTGGGAGCTTGGATGCCACTATGCTAATCCTGGTTATATTTCCAGTATGATGTTCAACGAAAGAAAGTTGCTTTAAGTTCTCTGAAATAATCAAACTGTACATTTCCTAACATATAAAATGAAAATAAAAAGACTTCCTTTTTTTTTCTGGGAGAGCTAAGTTGCTTAACTTTGTCTCAGTCATTGTCATTGCCAAATATTTATTATAATATTAATGATTAGTTTTATGTGTGTTTTAATAAGCTTGGAATATTGCTGCTTCATGGTTCCTGGATACTGCGGGCTAGAGGCAATAAATTTTCCATGGAGCTGTTGTCAATTAGGTATATTTTGTTTTTTCTCTTAGAAACCCAGCTCAGTTCGTATTGATCAACTGGACCGCGAACAGTTCAATCCTGATGTAATTACTTTCCCCATTATTGTCCACTTTGGGATACGACCTGCTCAACTCAGTTATGCTGGAGATCCTCAGTAAGATGCTTTTCCTTCCACCTTTCATTCAGAAACTCATTACTGTTGTCATTTGTGGCTAAGATGGTTCTTGTTTATACACTTAATTGAGTCCAATGTAAAGCTTTGTGCTTATGACATTGGATACAAGCTCTTGTAGATTAGAGAATATAAGGTGTAACTTCTTTTTTTCTGGCATAATTCAGGGTCTGCTGAAGTAAATGTGCATGCATGTGCAGTATGAAATTTCTCAACCTGAAAACAGGTCTTCTAGGTCAGACCAAAGGTTCCTCAAGCTCCATCTGATTTCTCTGAGAGGCCTCTTGCAGGTTTTTAGAGAGAAAATAGTGTAACAGGAAGGCAGATGGGGAGAAATACTTACTTTGTCTTCCAAAGGTCTGTAGCATATGGGCTTCTGAGCTAGAAGATGTATTTAGATAATTTTGTTTAACAGCCCTGAATGGACCTTTCTTCTCTAAATTTCTCAAATCACTGTTTGAATCTTTTTATCATACTGACAGGGAGAAGATTCCAGGAAATCACTTCCCCAGTACTGTTGTGCATCATATGAAAAAGGGCTGACACTTGTTTCAGAGCTGCTACTTGATCGGTTAATTAGATGCTCTTTCAGGTCTTACATCTAATAATGAAGAATATAGCCATTCTCTGTTTGCTTCCTTAATGACATTTGTGTTTCTTGCATCCTGCCATGTCCTACTTAATTATCTCTTTCTATGCCTTGATTCGTCAAGTCTGCGTCCTATTTCTTAGCTTGGAAGCTGTTGCGTCCATGCTACTTTTCTCTGTACCTTTTATATCCTTGTAAAGATTGGGAGGAATGTAGTGAATGAGTGGAGAGGGAATCAGAACTTCAAACAGAGCAAGAAATACTGTTTCACTGTGGATTCATGTAGTAGCATAAAACTCATTGCTGGATTTTGTTCACAATTCTTTTCTTAATTTCTGACAATTTCAGGGAACTCTTCCCATGATTTGGAGATCTGTTTTCTGAATGATGACAGACAGCGTACAGTCCATCTCTTGTGCATGTATAGTTAAGGTTGTCTTTTTCCTCATGCATTTTCCTCCAGTGTCTTTCAGGGATGTTGCATTTCACCTGCAGTTTTGAGGCCAAATTACTCATATGTGCATGTATGACAGACATATTCTTCAACAACCTCTAGCTGAGAATTTTAGTTTTAATATGGTGGGAAGTGGGAATAGTGAGTGCATTTCCAGATAAAAATATATTTTGTTTTGGCTTTGAGCATGAGCTTTAATCCTCCTTATATTTTAGATTTCTTACCCATAGAAAGAAAATAATTAGACAAAACAGTATAAGAATCACCTCTATTTTGATGATGAATTTCTTAATATTTATGAAGTTCTAGTACCTTGCATTGAAAACACTACCAAGATACAAAAATTATTCTTCCCACACTTGCTAACGTCCTGTTGTAGTTTTAAACCCAACTAGGGGCAGACACCCCAGAGCCACTTGCTCAACCTCCCCCCTCCTGGGGATTGGGGCGAGAATTCAAGGGGTAAAAGGAAAAGAGACTCGTGGGTGGACATAATAATTTAATAACAAAACTACAATAGTATTGGGCATCATAATAATGATGATAATAATTATGATAGTAATATATAAAATTATAAAAATGAGTGATACACAGTGATACTGGTCATCACCTGATGACCAAGGCTCAACCCGTTCCTGGCTAACAATCCCAAAACAGGGAGAGTCCCAAAACCGCAGTCCCAGAATGGAGACAAGAGCCTGAGTGAGAGTCCGAGATGACTCTCAGAGTGGTGACCCAGACAAAGAGAAAGTACTTCTGGACAGAGCCTCATCTATATACTGTACATGACGTGCATGATATGGAATATGTCATGGGCCAGTTTGGGTCTTAATCCTAAACCTAAGGTCGAATCCTAGGCTAGTAATTGGGGCTGTGCTCCCTCACAGCTCTTCCTGCACCTGCAGACACTGGCACAGCAGAGAAGCTGAAAAGTCCCTGACTGTCCTGGCAGCAACTGTGAACATCAGTGTGTTGTCAGCCTTTTCCTCAGCACAAATCGAAAACACAGCCACTTACTAGGTGCTATGAAGAAAGTGAACTCTGCCCCAGCTGAAACCAGGACAATTTCTTTAAAATTTCCATGGCTTTTGGGGGTTTTTTGCACAGAGCTGATAAAGAATTTAGGCATGCTTGTTTTTATGAATGTAGCAAACAAGTTTTTTGTGAAAGAGCTCTGTGGTGCCATCACAAATCTCAGCCTTAACTCTGGTGTATGTGTGAAATAGGAACATCCAGAAAAGATTTTCCTGTAGCGTGTCTTTTCTTTATGAGGTTCTAATACAGAATTTTTGTTATTGTCATCTGTTTATTAATTCTCCAACTTAACTGCAATATCAGAGCTTGTTCCACCAATATTAATGCTAGTAGTAAAATGCATATTGTAGATCATAGTTTCAGGTTATTGTTGTTGGGTTGAAGCTTCCTCATGGCATTTGTTTGTTTCCTGGTTCGTTGATTTGTTCATTAACTCATTTTTCTTCTTTGGATGGGGAATTGTCAGAAACAGATGTGCTATTCTGCAGATTGCGGAAATGTGAAAATAGAGCATAAGAAAAGTCTATGTATTGACCATTTCAGACGTGTTTATAGACTCAAAAAATATCAGCATCTCTAGAGGCAAAGAGTATATGTTCAGGAATGTTGCAGAGAAATAGCTATGGAAAAAATGCCAATAAGAAAAGATCTGTTTGTGTGTCTGTGAATGTGGGATGTTGGGAAGATCATGAAATAGTAAAAGACCTGCTGCTTCATTTACTGCTTTGCCACCAATATGGTAACTTCCCGCTAAAACCACTGCTCTAAGTTGGTGCTGAGGAGGATCTTCTTTTAAAATGTAAATATAAAAGAAAATAAATTACTGGGGTAAACTTCTTCCCTCTGTCCTCTAATTCCCTGCTTCCTATTGAAAGTCTGGTTTTATGGGTTTTCTTGAAAAAACTCTACAAGAGGTGATACTGTTTTGAAAATAGCATTGTTTCCTAAGGACATAAGGTCCATGTCATGATTCTGTTGGTTGCTCCTCCCATAGTAACTTTCGAACCTGTAGGTCAATCGCAGCTGAATATAATTGTGGGATGTTGTCTACAAATGGAGTAAATCCTTACAAGTTTTGTGAAAATCCCTGGTAGATCGCAGAGGGACTCCCACCAAGGAAAGGGTTTTGTTACTGAAGTTTATGTGTGATTGGACACCACCTAAATGTGAAAAGGCTAGATGGTTGGAGAAAACTTGAAACCTTAAGTATATGCTAACTACACAGAAAACTTGACTTGCTCTTTCCATTCAGCACAAACCCATAGGGAATTGAACTTCTGCTTCACTGTTCACAGAATGACTTCGTGTTGCACATGACTTGTAGAGCTCTTCTTCATGTGCTTCACTGAGATGTTTCAGCCAGTGTGAAGACAGACACTTCTTGGGAAAGGTTACTGCTGTTTTTCAGTGACTGATAGGTTAACCCTGTGGAGAAGAGGGAGTTTTCACCCGCCTGAATTGAGATGTCATGCTGCGAGCAAGTCTTTTCAGCATGTGCAGGTGGCCCTGAGAGGAGGGGTGGGTATCTGGGAGACCTGGGTTCTGCCCTGAGCTTTGGTGTTCACACTGCACACTAATGCCTCCTCTGTGCCGTTGTGTCCACCTCGCTGGAACAACTGCAGAGACGCTGTCAGTTCTCTTAGAAAATGCTTTGAGATTTTTTTCTGGAGCAAAACGATGCTCATAGACAATCTGTGTGTATATGGGTGCATTGTTAGCAGCTGGTGTGTTCATAAGGACAAACGGTGAGAGGCTTGCTGTATCGCCCAAAGTAATTGTTTTCTGGTTTTGTCCTTTAGATACCAAAAGCTGTGGAAGAGTTATGTGAAGCTGCGTCACCTGCTGGCTAATAGTCCCAAAGTCAAACAGGCTGATAAACAGAAATTATCACAAAGAGAGGTATGCTGGGCTTTCCGATAACTGATAATTGAACATGGTAATTCAGGATGGAATAAAGCCATATGACTACTCTGTTTATGGAAACAATAGAAATCCTTCACAAAAGATTTTCTTTTCAGGCTGTTAACACTGATTTTATTTTTATCTTTGCTTGTTAGTGAATGGTTTTCTTTCATTTTTTCAGCTGTCAAACTACTGTAAGTTTTTCCCAATTGTAGAAATGATCATTATAGACCCATAAGTTCTTTATAGCCATTGCCATTAATGTTTGCAAGAATTAGAATAGAGAATGACTTTTTGTTTCAGAGTGCACTTTTAACTGGCTCATAATTTTAAACATTTCTCTTCTGAGATAAAAACTACCACACTTGTGTGTGGTTTTAAACCATAATTTATTAGGCAGCCTTAGTGACATTCCTTAAGATCTTTGAGTCAAAATCATCTGGTTATTTTCAATGATCTTTAATGACAAATCAGGTATTTGTTGAATTTTTGTCTTTTCTCTGTTAATTTCCACCCCCCCCCCAAAGTGATGAGCAATAAGCATTTCCTAAGTGCAGATGCTCAACCAATTGGGAATTAAAATCAGAAACTAAAGTCACCTAAATATAGACTAAAGCAGCCTGCTCTCAGGTATCTGTTTTTTTAACATTTTGGACTGAAGCTTTTAATTTGTCTAGTGCATGTCTACCAGGCACTCTTAATTGGACAACTTACGTAAAGAATACATAGAGGAGAAATTCACTTCTTTGATAGTGGATGGAATTTAATTAAGTGGTGGTGCATTTTTATTTATTGTTTAGAAACACTGATATTTCGTTGAATCATACAGTAATCCTGAATTGGAAAGGACATATGAGGATCATTGAGTCCAGTTCCTGAGTCTTCCCCGGTTTGCTAATTGTTTAGCTTTGGTTGCAGTAAATGTTTGATACATTTGACGTTGCACCTGATTTTTATTATTACTGCAAAGAATAGTATGCTGTTGCATGAGCAAGAGTCTTAGTTAACATTTTATTTATGCTGATATTAAATAAGCCCTTAGCTTCCTTACTTATAAATGGTAATAAACAAAAACAGCGTTTTGACTTAACTGTGCCACAGTTCTAAGGAAAAAAAAATTGTCCCTGTTGGAGATTATGTTGTTTGCCACAGCTTTCTACACTCAGGGCAAGTAGAAAGGAAGACCATTGTTTTATGGGCATCTTTTCATTAGGGGCTAATGGATGAGTTATTTGTAAAATTGTAGTGGGTTGGATGTAGGGAGGTGATTATGTTTTGCTTCAAAAGATAAAATGCTCCTTGGGTATTTATCACCTACTCTGTGGTATGCTGATTTTTGTTTCCAGACCATATTGTCTGGGAGGATATGTTTATCAAGTAGTTTGCCATCGGAGAGGCATACAGGGCTGAACTGGAAGTTTTATGTGAGGATAACCTATGCATTTTGCCAGTGGAGATGTCAGTAACTTATAAGGAGCTGGTACGTGGGCTTTTAGAGATTATGAATCATGTTATGAGTAACGCTGGAGTGCTCCTGAGCCAGTCAGCCTGAAAGTACAGCTATGTCTAGCATACACTGTAGCACCTGTCTCAAAAAAGACCCAATGACACAGCCTCCAAATGCAAATTTTAGACAATGCACAAGGAATGCAGTGCTGTGAGCATCTCTGTTCCCCCTACCATTGGTCATTCACTACTACAAGATTGTATGATGTTATTATTTGTGACAAGGTTGTGCCTGGGGGCTTTATTCCTTTAACCTAACTTTGAGGGTTTATAGTAGGTGCATAAATTGGGACCTGAAGGCTCGCTTTGAAGTCAATGGAGAGAGAAATGTATTTTTTAAAGCCATTTATCCCCATTCATTGAATATAAAAGGAGCCAGGGCTAACTAGCCTTCTACCCTAGACACCTCAGTATTGAGGTGTCTGAGGTTTGATGAATGTGTGTCTGGATAGATGCACCTCTATGACTCTCTGAAGAATGGAAGACACAGCCTGTTCCTGCCCAGATATGCTCACAGGCTTCAGACTGGAAGCTTGGAAGACACAGCTTTGAGCAAGTGCCCTGTAGTGAAAAGAAGAAGGAGAGGGAGGATGGGTTGCAGCTTTGAAAAGTTTCATGTTCTGAAGAAGGAAGAGCACCTATGCTCTTTACTGTTGGTGCATGCTGTGTGGGGAGCTTGCATACCCTGGAGGCTTTGTAGTATTGGAACGAGGAGGTCCTGTTGCAGGGATGATTTGTTTTATCTGGTTTTCTTTCATTCTATTTTTATAGAAAATATTTTCTTTCCATGATTCTGTCAGAATCTTTCAATGATTCTGTCCCTTTCATGGTTTCTAGAGACAAACTGTTTATGTTAAACACCTATCAGCCAGTGGTCAAGGCAAAATAGATTATTTTTTTAAAATTTTTTTTTAATTGAAATAATATCAGTAGATTTCATCACATTAGGCTCCAGGACTAGTGAATGCTGACCCCTTCCCCAGACTGGGAGTACTGGCAATGTTGAACAGGAACTATTACGGGATAGCGAGATCACAAAACAAAGCCTTTCTTTTGCTTAGTCTGTTTTACTCCTACTGAATGCTTCAAACCAGGTGTACTCATGGTAACAAACTTGAATGAAGAGGTTGTTTTCAGCACCGGGGTAAAGAAGATGCTTACATTATAAGGATCTTAACTTGCTTAGTTTTGTATCATCTTGGATGTATGAGTTGGACTGGTTTGTCATTTACAGTAAAAAAAATGTAGTCGCCTCTGTTGTCTTGGTCTGCCAAAATCCTCTGTCTGCACCGTACTCCAGCAGGACCACCGCAGTCTGCAGCTGACAGTTACAAGATATGGATTAGTCAAAAGCGAACCTTAAATGGCTATTGTGAACACATTGATGTGTGCATTGATACTGCTTTGTTGTAGAAAGTTTTTCACAGGAGCTCTGCTTTCTGTCTAGGAAGCACTGCAGAAAATTCGTCAGAAGAACACAATGAGACGTGAAGTGACTGTCGAGTTGAGTAGCCAGGGATTCTGGAAAACAGGGATACGCTCTGATGTCTGCCAGGTGACTAAACCACAGAAATGTCTGATGTATTTTCTTTCTTGATAGCTGCCATTTACCTCTTGCAAGGGTTTGCTGTGATACTAGGCTGAAGAACCAAATTGAAATTAATACCTTTGCCTCAGTAAAGGAAATCTGTTGATTTAGGGAATGATTCTAGTGTCCTGCCCAGCCCCTCCCCACACACAAAAAAAATATTTTAAAATTTTAGTTTTCTTGACGATGGTTGGTTAGCACAAGGGAGAAGGGATAGAAATGGCCAGCTTGAAGCTGGAGGTTAGCCAAATGTTGAGTTTAGTGTGGAACTCCAAAGGCTTCTTTATCCATCAGTTGTGTTGGTTTTAGATCTTTTTATTATAATATATTTTTCTATTTAGATATTTTTTTAAAACAATTTTACAATGAAGCATGAAGCAATATCTTTTTACTTCAAGGAAAAGAAAGAAAGAAAGAAAGAAAGAAAAAAAAAACGCCACAATGAAATAAATATACTTGCATATATATTTGCATCATTTTTTAGCTATTGTTTTGGAGATGTTGTTTAAGGATTAAATGTTTACAATTTAATATTAACTTAACAGTATGAAGTATAAACTTTCGGGGTTGCTAGGCAAAGGTATGGGTAGAAATCCCATTGTTATCTTAGAAGTCTGGCAAGACCAAAGGGGAAATTCTAACGGGAGAGAAATGCTAATAACTAAAATTGCTTTTCTGTCTGAAAGATTTCTTGTGATTCTGCTGTTGCTTCTCAAGTTGAAGAAAGAGAATAGTGGAACAGTATCTTCTCAAGTAGATGAGGAAAATTACAACCCTCTTCTAATTTTTTGTTGTGAACTTGTATCTATTTTTACAGGTTAAGTAAACAGTGTAAATTTCTACTATAGGATCTTTGAAACAGTTCTGTGTTATTCATAATATCTTCTGTGATTCATCTCTTAATGTCTTCTTGGATATTCATGTTTCCTTTTGTTGTTGAAGGACAGCAAAACGCCAAAGAATGATGAAAGTAAAGCCATTTCACATTTTTGTGCCCATCTGCAGCTGTAACATCTAAATCAGCCAGTTCTGGTATGAAGGTCCTTTGATTTAGTTTCTTTGAGAGACCAAGAGTAGGCAAACTGTATGTCTGTAAAACAAAAGATTGCTGCTGTTACTACATTCTTTTTTCCCAGATTAAACAAGAGTAAAAATGCACATAAATCAACTCTGCAGGCAGAGCTGAAGTGCAGTGATTTAAAATTAATGCTTTTAAAAGCATTGCTGTTTAGAAGATTGAAACTCTCTTAAGTCACTCTGATAGCTTATAGTTGCTCAAAGTTGCATGTAGCAGTAATGACACTGGTCTTTGCAATCTCTGAAATGAAGTGCTTGGAGGGGGAGGAAAAAGGGTGAGTGAAATGTTCCAAAAAAGTAAAGTGGCTGTGTTCTGCCCGGCTCACTTGAAGTTATCCAGTAGATGAAGGGAATTACTTGGCCACTACACTGGGTAGCACTTACACAGTCTGGCAGGATGGGGCCATGCTGAGAAGATATCACCCCTGTTACATGCACACACACATGCACATTGTTGCTTGCATTGTTACTGCTGTGCCCTCAACAGCTGTGTTAAGTGCTCAGGGTGAGGAGAGAAATTATACATTTCAAAATATTTCATCTCACCTGGTTCTTACTGGCTTCAAGTCAGGAGCATCTGCCAGCCTGGGAGATGGTGGCAGTAGCTGGGGGCACATGAGAGAGTCCCTGCTGTGCCATGCCAGCTGCAGTGAGAAAAGAGCATGCAGCATAGTTAAAATCAAATATATTTAAAAACAAAAAAATAAGTTACTTGTATTTTTATAACCAGATGCAAGTAGTAAGGTTATAGGATAACTCCTGTGGCCATATGGTTTCAGCAGACTTTTATTTAATCAGTAGCCATTCTTTAGCCTAATAAAATTTTAAAGCATATATTTTATTTTCTTATAAAGAGAGAAATACATAAAACATCATAAACGTCAAATAGCTGTGATCCAACTTGATGCACATTAGCTAAATCTGTCGAGTATTTAGTGCCATGAAAGCAACACTGTCAGTGTAACTGCAAGAATAAAATTAAAGGCCTTCTGTGTGCTCCCAGAGAGAAGTCAATTCTTCATTCACTGCACCACAGCTGATAAAAATCTATAACTTTATATTTCGGTCCTCAAACTTAGGGCCATGTGTATTGGTACAAAGAATATTAAACCTTTCTTGAGGAACTCTTTCTACCTAGTGCAGTGGAACATATAGGCAGGGAAGCAGAGCTGTCCATGAAACAACTTTTGGGGTTTTTTTTTTTCCTTGCTTTTTGTGGTAGGTTTTTTTGTTTCTGTTTTTGTAATGAATTCCTTCTATGAAGGAAGATATAGGAAGCACACCTGTATAGTTTATATGGAGATAAGAGGGGTGTTCCCCTAGCTTGTAAATTACCCTAAGAAAACTCTAAATGAAGTGACATGGCAACAAAATAAAATGTCACTTACTCTTGTTACTCAGTTTGCTTGGAGTGGTTTTGCATTTTTCTGCCATTGAGAGATCCAGAGAGTCTTTTTCTTCTTGTTAACTAGTTACTTCCAACTGGAAGAAAAGGACCTGGGGGTGTTGGTGGACAGCCAGCTGTGTGAATGTGAGGCGGCAGCGAGCCCAGGTGGCCAAGAAGGCCAATAGCATCCTGGCTTGAGTGTGGCCAGCAGGACTAGGGAAGCAGTCGTTCCCCTGTATTCAGCACTGGTGAGGCCACACCTTGAATCCTGTGTTCAGTTTTGGGCCCCTCACCACAAGAAGGACACTGAGGTGCTGGAGCAGGTCCAGAGAAGGGCAACGAAGCTGGTGAAGGGTCTGGAGCACAGGTCTTACGAGGAGCGGCTGAGGGAGCTGGGGTTGTTTAGTCGAGAAAGAGTCTGAGGGAAGACCTTATTACTCTCTTTGTAGAAGACCTGAGGATGGTTGATATCTATACTTGCTGTACTGCTGTATCGATAAACTGTACTACTTGCTTATTTCAACCCAGATCCATCGAAAGTCAATATTAGTGTAGATTTCCTGCTTTACAACACTTAAAGAGGGAGATTTTTGTTGTCACAACTTAGTTAAATTTTTATTGACATTTTCCCAAGGGAAAAACATTATGTGTTTCCTAGATGATCAAACAGCAACCTTTCTCATATTTGAAAAGTATCATTCCTGGCACATGAAGCCAGGAAAGGCCCGGCTACAGCATTTCAAAAAGCCCTTAATTCTTCCTCGGAAGGAGATGAAGCAAGGCACTAATAACTGTGCTTGAAAATCAAGTAGCTACTGTTGTTTGGTGAAATCTGGTCAGAGTTCTTCTTCCCTAATGTTATGAGGCAGAGGGGAAATGGTCTTTCTTCATCTTTGTTACTAATTTGAAACTGCAGGGTGTTAAATGAGAAGGTACGAACATTGTATTCAGTCACAGCTTTTTGAAATTTGATGTTACTGCTGACCAGACATTTTTTACATCATTCAAAATACTGAAGTAGAAGATTGGTTTTATGTGTTTATTTATGTAATCTGGGTGGGTCTGTCTCTCCACTGTAATTACGCAGATGGACAAATCTGATTTAATTTAAGTGCTCTGATAATGAGGGTGGGAAACCATGATTTTTTTTTGTCATTTAAACCAAAACAGTAAAACTTAGTGTTGCGACAAATGGAAAGTGTTTGTATTTATAGCTGAGTACTCTGTACACTGAAATTGAATGCTTTTCCTTATTGGAATTGTTCTTTAGCACGCAATGATGCTTCCTGTCCTCACTCACCATGTCCGCTACCATCAGTGTCTGATGCATTTGGACAAGTTGATAGGCTACACTTTTCGAGATAGGTGCTTGCTGCAGGTAAGATATGAAAACAATAAACTACCTGCTAGTTTGTCTTCCTAATATTATTGAGATTATCCGTAATCCTGCCTGGTATACAGCCTTGAGAAACGCACTGCATTGCCACAGCTTGGACATACTTGCGTACTTGCACTGCAGATCTCTGGAGAGTTTCAGTTATCCCAAGAAACCTCTAAATAGAGACATCTGTTGTGCATGTAGGCGTATGCCTACCTTTGCTCCAGTGGTAGGCCTGGATTTGTTTGTAACATGTAGAAAGACAGAAATATGCTTACTGAAACAACTGTCAGGTACATCACTCATTATTTCCATGTAAGTTCTTTTTTTAGATATTTGCGAAGAGTATGATGTTATTCTGTAGATGAGCATACAAGCCTTGCTTCTTCCTTTTGCAGTCTGTTGTTCCAAAAAATAATAACTTAAGCGTTGCCTTTTTATTTTGCATTTATTTCTAGTGGAAAAGAATTTGCAAACTTCTGTTCAGCTCTTGACTTCTACAAGTACAAGATTAAATTATTGCATTTACAATCAAGGACAGGAACTGGAGAGGAGAATTTCTTATTTGTTTTAAATGCATCCATGTTGCATGACCAGTCACTTACGTAAAAGTATATTTGGAATTGATCAGCTCCGGAGGGCTGACTCTTGGCATGGTGGCCCCTTTCCCCTTATGTTTTTTTTCTGAAGCTACTGAAGGGAAACGGAGACTTCTGTTCAGGATTTCCCCCTGAAATAAGCATCATCTCTCTCCACTGAGAGACTGGGGATGGGAAAGGTGAATTTTCTCTAAGTACAAGACATGCAGTTTCTGCATGTGTATCAAAACTATACTCCCAAACTACTTTAAGCAGAGGCTTATGGAGGAATCTTTTCTCATAGTTTTGCTGATTTCTAGAAATTGATTTCCAGGGCTTGTCCTACTGAAAGTTAGATTAAACATTGAGCATCTTGTAGGATTTGGCTGTTCGCAGGCTGCCTTAGTTATAATATGAAAGCTAAGAATGCAGCGATGGAAATCTTCAAAATGCTGAGACTAAACGCACAAACTGAAAAGCAAATTGCTATCGAAAATGAGAGAAAGCATAAAATCAAGTGTGTCAGCATTAGTCAAATTAATGTTTAGTTATAACAAAAGTACTTTTTAGAGCTTGATCCCTATGCAAATTTATTTAAAACCTACAGCCTTGTTCCAGAAGAGAAAGAGCTTTTCAAAAATGTACATAGCATCAGTAACCTATTTAAGCACAAGTGATATTAGATGTATAATTCTGCACTGATTTTTCTACCTGTTTCATCATGATGTATTCTTTTTAAAGTACAGACTGGGAAAGAGAGATTGCGCTAATTTAAGTATTCAGAGAAGTTGTAATATGTCATCCAGTTCAGATGGAGGAGAAGTTGAGAAAGTGCAGTTATGACAAACTTTTTAGTGAGGAATTGAAAAGGACTTGGAGAAAGTTCTTACTGTTGATTAAATATAATTTTACTCTCTAAAATAAAGAAAATAAACTTCTCTAAGTCTTGTGTTTGGAAAGCCACAGACAATGTTTGAATGAACTACTGGAATGTCTTTGCTCACAGCCTGCAGCACCAGTCCTGCAAGCGTTTCAGAAGTAATTTTCTGCAGCTTGACTTTGCCAATGTATCTCTTGTTTTATATACAAAGTGTGTGTACACATACATTTATGCATGCATAATATTTTTAAGTATGTATGTGTACAGAAAGAGAAAATGCATGAGTTTGCAGGATGGCATCATAAAAGCTAGCTGTAGTTTTTATTACTGCTGCCTTTTTTGTAATGGTGGTGGCAGCAGCAGAGTAAGCTTTTGATAATGCTATATGCTACAAATGTAAAACAGACCAATCCTGCCATTGCTGTTCACTTCCAATTGAAGAGTGGCCCTGTATAGTCATGAGAGAAAGAATTCTTCAGTGAATAACCATGCCAGAGATAATATATTTGTTTGTTCTTGTTTGTTTTTTTGAAGTTTGAAAGTTTTATAGATATTTAAATAACCTAAATCAAATATGTGAATGGTTGAGAATCTCTTTTAGTTGTTCATATTTTTAATATTAATATTTATGCTGCAATGGTAGAGTGAATATATGTTTAAATAAGCAAATATGTTGAAATCAGGTCAGGGAAGCTGGTAAGCAAAACTCTTAGGACAAATCGACAGTTCATGCTTTTTCTGTTCTAAACTAATTTCTCTGTGAAGAAAAAAAACTGTTGAAAGTTAATTAGTTAAAGTGATGATTGGGCATAAATGTTGCTTCGGTCTGACATCTGAAATGCTACATCCTACATTTAAATTGCTGGAACCAGCCTACTAATTGACAATATCATTTTGTAGCCTTTCTTCAAACTGAAAAATAACAATTATTAGCTACCAGTCTGAGATATTTTTTCTTGTTACATTTGCAAAAATACATCTAAGACTTTTTTTTTTCCTGTATGTGCTACATTATAGCTTGCCATGACTCATCCAAGCCATCACTTAAACTTTGGAATGAATCCGGACCATGCTAGAAATTCCTTATCCAACTGTGGGATTAGACAGCCAAAGTATGGAGATAGAAAAGTTCACCATATGCACATGAGAAAAAAAGGTATGCTGTTACACCACTGTCATTTTTCTCTCACCTCACACTTAATCAGTAAGAAAACCTTTTGTCCATTATTTCATTGGCCATTGTTCTTCTGAGAGATCCCTTTGGTGGGGAATTTCAATGGTTAAACACAGGCACCAGTGAGATCTTCTAAAAGACTGGATTTTGCGAATTAGTCAACAAGTAAAGAGCTGAGAAAAAGCAAGGATAATAAATAGGAGCATGTATTTTCTTTGATTTTTGGGAAGTGTTGTTTTCTTAATCTGCTGCTCACTGACGTGAGCAAACTGGATGATATTTTGTAAAAATGTCTTATTAATGTGAAAATGTGGTCTGTCTGCTGCAGAATATTCCTTACCCCTTAAAAGTATATTCATTATTGAAGTAAATTGTTCATTGTTTATGTAATGTTTGGAATGTCTTTTTCATGCGAAGGTGGTATTTTTATCTGGCTCTCTGAAAGCAAAAATACAATAGTATTGTAATGGGACTGTAGTCAGAGAGCATTTGTAAGGATTATACTTGCTGTAAGTAAACCCTGTAAATAACAGTGATCTTGTGTACAGCGATTACAAAGTAACATTTTGAGTAATTATTTTCTAAGCCTATTCAAATTGAACTAGTGGTTGTTTATTTAAAAGTGCATTGTTTATATTTCTAGGCATAAACACCCTGATAAATATTATGTCCCGTTTGGGGCAGGACGATCCAGCTCCTTCCAGGTAATGAAAATAATTATTTGCAAGTAGGGAAGATGTTGCAGAGGGAGGTGTTTGATAGAAACAACCAGCTTACTGTCAGCAGCATCTTTGGCAAATAGTTTAAATGAAAAGTCATTTTGGATTGACTTTTATATTATGAGGTTGTACTGAACCTCCATTAGCAGTGACATAGTAAATGTTTGGTCGTGCTTGCAGAAAACTCCTGAGGAACATTTTAACAGATAATTCTTTTTTTTTTTTTTTTTTTTTTTTATTTTTTGAAAGGGGGGGGAATAAAAACTTACCTTTT
>NW_010097655.1:49853-58544 GCF_000699245.1 Pterocles gutturalis
AATCTTTGAAAGGAGGAGGACTAAAAGACTACCTTTTTGCCTTCTGCAGACTGAAAAATAAGATTTGTTGCTATTGTTATCATTGCTATAAATTGGATTCTCCATCATGTTTCCTCACAGCAGTACCTTCCTGGCATGGCACCTCGTTAACATGAACGTGGTACTGAATGTGGGCTTTGTTGATTTACTGGTCTTAAAGACATATGCAAAACCCATTATAATAATCCTTAAGTGACCACTAAGAATTCTGTGCAAATAAATAATGTTGAAGACATGGTTTATAGCCACAAGCACCATATTTAGCCAAAGTGAATAAACAAAACTCATTAGGGCTAATGCAATAAGCAGTTGCAAGTGAAATCTCCTAAATGCATGAACTAGAGGGCAGAGTGTATTTTAGTTAATTAGTGCTATAACTGTGCCTTTTAAGAGTCATCATTCTGGAGGAAGCTCAGGAATGGGAGAAGTTGAATTCTGAATAAATTATTGTTGCAGTGTTCCCCAAATGCTGTTTCAGCTAGACCATGCCCTTTTCTTTGAGAGTCAAGCCTCAAGCTTATTTCAGTCCTCTTAAGATAATGTGAGATAAGACTAAATTTAATTAATTCTCACAAAATAACACACAAATATAAAATCCCATTTCTGAAGGATCTGTGTTTTCTGCTGTGTTGCTGCACAGAGGAATTGTAGTTTTGCTCACACCTTGCTTTACACAGCAGAGGCACTTGAATTCTTTCACTCCATAACAAAGGCCTGCTATTTCAGAAATTAGACTAACTATATAATTGTTGGGGGAGGGCAAATTGCAATAAAAGCTGTAAAATACTTGAGAAGGATCATCTGGATATAAAAGCCTGTGGCAATGGCCTTGATTCTATTACAATCGTATGTTAAGTCAAAATGGTGCTACTTACATGATTTGATGTGTAGAGCAGAAATTTGTATATAGTCAAAGACAGACTCACGTTTTCAAGTGCTGTGTCCTGTTAATCCTTTGTTGCATAAGCAGGCAGAGAGTTTAGAGGAAACAAAACTTTATGCAAAACAAAGGAAAATCAGGAGCAGTGATAGAAGAAGAGGAGAACACAGGAAATATAAAATTCTACTAGTTTAATGACATCTTTGCATCTTGTACAGCCACTTTTTCTTCTGGGCTCAAAGACAATTACAGAAAACAGGGCATTTAAACGTGTAATTACTCCCTTGTAGCTCTGCCATACCAGCGGATCTGTTGCATAGTCATCACACTGTGCAGGTGTTGATGTTAATTATGTACACTTCCCTAGTTGCATGCCCAAGACTGAAGACAGGCTGTTTGTTTCAATCACCTGGTGCCCTCTGATGGACAAAGAAGCCCAATCTCAGTGCCAAGCAATGGTGCTGTTTTCCTTCCCCATTTGTTAAGCTCTGACAATAGCTCAGAATGGAACATATGAAAATTTCAAAGGTGATGTCAGTCCTGAGTTTCAAGATTCAGGTAGTTGTTACTCTGTTTTGGAAAGGACTGTAACCCAGAGAGGTTGAGGGAGGCTGCAAGAATGTCTGTCGTGGCTGATTAGCAATCAACTCTGATTTGTTTGATTTTAATTGTATTGTGTAAATAACCAGCTCATAGTAAACCTTAAAATGCCTTTT
Source organism: Pterocles gutturalis (assembly GCF_000699245.1). Taxonomy (NCBI): domain Eukaryota; kingdom Metazoa; phylum Chordata; class Aves; order Pterocliformes; family Pteroclidae; genus Pterocles; species Pterocles gutturalis. Next base: position 51,489 of record NW_010097655.1, read on the forward strand.
TCAGGATTAACCACAACGAGCGTTTAGAATTTCTGGGAGATGCAGTGGTGGAATTCTTAACAAGGTAAATGGGGTATTCTTCAACAGTCTTCACCTTTGGGCTTATTAAGCTTGGCAGTGTCTCCTTTATGACTCTGTATGTTTACAGTCCTGCCTGATATTTAGAGCTGTACATCTGTACATCTGCACGCAGCTCTCTTGAAAATTCCTTCAGCGGTGATGATACAACTAGGAAGATTACAAAATGAAAAGCTAGAGTTTCTGTTTCATGGAGAGCAATTTTAAGTTGATTTGGGTTAGAGATTATTCAGCTACAGACAAGTTGAACTTTTTACCCTTTTTTTAAAGGCAAGATATTTTTCTTAGAATACCATTTTGTTTGCATGGGTTCTTTTTTTCTAGTTGCAAGTAAAAAGCATTTTTTGGTAATGTTCAATGTGTTGCAGGTCTTATATTTCCAGTTATTAGGGCTGTAGCTTCCATAATGTTTTTATGTAAATAAAATAGTTGAGCACAAGTGTAATTTTTTTAGAAGTAATAGCAAAAAAAACATGGTTCATCTAAAATTGCTCCAGTTTTGTTCTGTTTTGAGTGTTCTGAAATCGGTGAACAATATAGGGATATTATCAGTCAGTTTGTTGGCCTCTCTTACCTGTGTACTAGAGGCAGGCACTTTGCACAAAATAAAAATTATAATCCATTTTTGGCTGCTTTGTTTTACTGTTTTTAATAGATGAGCAGTCTTGTTTACTGTAAAGCTTCTCTTTAAGCAAGTGTGTTACATGAATAACAAAACTGCCCCTGTATCTCCATTCTCTCCTAGCCTCTACTAGCCATTAGCTACTCGGTATTAAAAGCTATTAGTCTCTAAAGGTCTCCACTGCCCTTAAAGCCCATGGCCTTTTCTCTCATACAACAGTACAGGCTGATAAGATGGAAGACTTGCTGATTAAAATGTCGTGCATTTTTCATTGTCATTGTTCATCAACCATCAGCTGAATTTCTCAGCCAACTTTTCTCTCAGTTCAGAAAAAAACCTGAGTTACATTTCTGTTCAATAGAGCACGTAAGCACCTATTTAAGTGTGCATTTTTTTTCTAACTCTTGACTTCAGGTCTCTGCTTTTGTGAATTATGGTGCTTGATTAGATTGCCTCTGAGTTTTATAGCAATTTTTGCCCTCAAATAATCTTGCATCCATCTGCGCTTTTCTCCCTGTGTATTGGGTTAATGAAATACTTTAATAATTAGTGCCGTCCACGGCCTTGTTTGTGGGATGTTGAAAACCCTCTCTGTCTTAACTTCTTTCTGACAGGGGTTAGATAGTCATATATGAAGATATTCATAATTGTTTATCTCTTACTCAGATCTGGGTTGGATCACTGAATTACTTCTTTTGTTTTGTTTCTGTTTTATGCAGTGTCACACTTGCATGATGACAAAAACATCATTTAAAGGCAGTCTTTTTTTTTTCTGTGGTATTAATGACTTCACATATTTGATAAATACCAGTTGTTGAATTTTGTTCTTTGTCTCCATCAACATCTGTGAAAGTACTGTAAGAAACTTGTAAAACAAGTATCCCGAGTGGTGGTCCAGCCTGAATCAGTAGTGTCATCTTAAAGCACTTCATACCTGTGGCGCTGTGTTTCTTAAGACTGACAGTGCCCTTGTGCTTTATTCCTCAGCATCCTCTAGGTGTCAACCTTGCTGAACCCACTGCTGCTGATAGATAGAAACCTTTGGATGTGAGGGAACTGCGTGTCGTTGCAGGGATTTAAAAATTACGTGCTGCCCAGGAGAGAAACAGCACTCTACCTGCCCTTCTGCCAATGCTACCAAGTCAAATATTATTGAGCATTGTTATAATGTTTGTTTCTTTACCTTACTTCAAGCTGAGTTCCTGCCTTGGGAAGGGATCTGTTTTACCAGCTAGGATCTGAGGGAAAAGCACAGTTCCCTAAAGTCACACACAGTTCATCTTTAACCAAATGCTGACAGCATCTGATTTGATTTTTGTTTTGCCAGTGTCCACTTGTACTACCTGTTTCCCACTCTGGAGGAGGGAGGATTAGCTACATACCGCACTGCTATCGTACAGAACCAACACCTGGCCATGTTGGCTAAGGTACAGTTTTATACGTCTCTGTATTTGATGCCTGTAGGTAGGATACTATTAGTGTGTGGATAGCTTCTTGAGGGATCTACCTACTTTGAACATCAGTGTTTTGTGTACAAGATTTGTGATACAGGGACTCTTTTCAGTTTGAAAATAGATTTTAAAGGTGAAGTACAACTTAGTGTTTTCTCCAAATTGTGTTTTTAGGAAGAGTAATTTTTGCAGGCAGAAGGAAAAGTTTTTAGGATGCTTTTGTTGAAGTTGTGTCTATATTTACCTCTAAATTGCACAGGTAATGAAGCTGATAGTGAAAGTTTAGTGAAGAAAAAGAAACAAACTGTTGTTTGTAAAAAGGACTTCCTGATAGAATATGTAGGGAGAACTTCGCAGAAGGTGGTAGAGAAAGTGGGGGGAAAATCATTTTGTCTGCTCCCTAGCCTACACAGTCATTTTCAGATTCACTGTGAACTGTGAAAGGCTTTTGGTGAAAAGTTGTAGTATCTCATGGGAAAAAATTGAGATGCCTCTCAATTTTATTTAATTTAATTCTGTGAATGACAGAGCTTTTTACATTTCTACATGATACTCAGGGCGGGAATATGATACAGAAAGTTGATTAAGTCTCTGTTCATAGATAATTTGATATTCCCTTATTCATACTTGATTTTGTTAGCATGTTTTTAAAAAAAAAGTCTGAGACTTAGTGATGTAATGTATTAAGCTGTGCTTGCATACATGCACGCACACATGTCCACTGTGTACTGCTGGTAGCTTTCAAGTGCTCTTTTAGTCTTCTCTGCTCATATTCATGCAGTAATTTAAACAAACATAACCAATTTTGAGATTCTGGCAAAAACTGCATGATTTCTAACATATCTTTTTGCTCAGTTCTCACAAGAGGCATACACAGGAGTGAACACAATAGTTTTCCTCCAAAGCGTTCTTTAATGATTTAGATAAACGTGAATTGGTTGAAATGTTTCAAGTCAAGGTTCTGTTTACAAATATGGTATTGAACTACCGGGCATTTGAATTCATGTTACTGTTTTGAAACCTGCATCAGGAAAGCTCATGTATTCTTAAAGCTCTGTTCACAGCCTTTATAGTTGTATGTGGACAAATTTTGAATATTTTTATTGCAACTTTTAAAAAACTGTATTTATTTATATTAGATACAACTGTCTATATTAGATATCTGTATATTCCTGATTTTACCCTTTTGCTCTTGTATATCATACGATGTTCATGGTTTCATCCCCTTTAATTATCTTCTGCAGTGTCATGTTGCATTCAGTTTACTTACTCAATATAATCCTCAGTTCCTCAACTTCTCTTGTGATGTGGAATGCTGTTTTAATTGAGGATCAAGCAATAAACTTCTATAGCTTCTAAGGGACATTGTAGCAGAAATTTTAAAAATAATCTGAAATGTGATCAAAAATGAGAAGGAAATCGCATGCAAAAAAACCTGCAAGCTCTGAAAATGGAGATAAGCCATTGGAGGTAGGGGAGACACACCAACACCTGTTAACATAAACAAATGACAATAATCTGAAAGAAGTTTGGATTTGATATAAGTCAATTAATATTCCACTTTTATGTTGACTTTAATGAGTGCTCCCTGTACTTTATAAAGTGTGATGGAATATCATAAGTGGTAATTCCCTGTGTTCTGGAGCAGCGAATAGGCTCTCATTCGTTGAAAATGGAAGATTCTTTTTTTACAGCTGAAATGTGTCTAAACCACACACCTCAAACAACTTGTCTCCATGCTTAAATATACTCCAGGAGGATGAAGTTGAAGGTTAATGAGAAATAATTCAGCAGAAACTTACACCCAGTTGGCAAAAACCTATTCTCTTACAAACTTCGCAAGATGCACAAATCTCTTCTTGAAAAATCTCTGTAATGGTTTTGTGTTAAAAAGATGAATATGTAAAGAGACTCTAGTACCTCTTGCCTGCATTTCTGTAGCGGAATTGTCTTATGTTATATAGGATATCTGACTTACTACCTGAGATTCTGACTAGCAAGAAGAACTATGGTTTAGGCGAGAATTTAATGTTAATGATGCACATTTGAAAGAAAAAAGAAAGCTAGATGGCACTGCAGATTAAATTTTCAGTCTTCTGTTTGCAGTGCCCAGAGGCTTTTTTTTACTGCCACCTGTTGACAGTCTTAGAGGAAAAAGCCAGACGTTAATGGATTGTGTCTACCAGAGTTCTTGTTCCTCACTGTTCTACTTTACCTTCTTGTAGGCAAAATCTTCTTCTTTAGTGTTAATTCCCCTCCTTTTGAATGCCCCCTTGGCGTTTCTGAAGGCAAATCACGAAGGCAAACTACCAGCAAGAAACATAGCACCTTGCACCATCCAGCCAATATCAGGCTATTTTTCTGTCACACCTTCTGCCCTCCTCTTGAACTTGTTCCTAAATCTCACAAATAACATGTTTTGATCTGGCTTTCCCTTGGCAATTTGGTTTGATATTTCCTAGCTTTCCCACGCTGTCACACTCTAGTTGCTTGCCCCTGATAAACAAGTATAAAGTCTTCTAATTTTAGCCTATGTCTGAACTGAAACTGTGGAGAAAAGCTTTAAAGTTCCCTCGAAACCAATTGCTGCATAATAATAGTGTAATTGAACTCTAGTGACTTGAACTGGTGCTCTTGTACTTCTAAAGCCATGGTTTTAACTCTTTCCACGTATTCTGCAGAAGCTGGAACTAGATCGATTTATGCTTTATGCTCATGGTCCAGACCTTTGCAGGGAGTCGGATCTTCGCCACGCCATGGCCAACTGCTTTGAAGCCCTGATAGGTAAAGCATGTTTGTTTGTGTGTTCAGACAGTTACATTTTAATATGTCTACATGCCTTGTTGACTGTGATGGAGGAGATGTGGGTCTGTGTTGAGTAGTGTTAGTAAGGGTAGGCAGTAGTAAAGCTTCTTAGATCTTTGTCTCTTCATCTCCTGCACATATGCTGCATGTATAACGTGATGAGTGTGCAGTTTTACAATGAAAATCTCATCTTCCATATCCTGCCTCCCACACCCTGAAGATGCACCTATTTCATACCATGATGTTGCAGCACTTCTGTCAGTCACTGCAGAACTCCACCTCTCATGTGCCACCATGGCCTGCCACCTGCAGTCGTCTGGGGGGAGTAGTTCAGTCACCATGGCCTGGCAGGAAAAGTGCAGGCTCACTGCTTCTAGTCGTACTTGCACAGACCTGTAAAATCTGGAGTCCCACTTCAGCCCTGAATTTTAGACTCCAGCTTGCTTTCTGAGTGCACAAGACACTCCCAACCAAGTCACCTGCCTTCTTACTCTATGCCCTGCTACCTTCTGTCAATTAAATGTGACATTTGCCAAGTAAATATTTTTTGGTCTTTGCATTTTCCTTATAAGTAAAAAGCATGGCAGTATGCTGTAGCTGGTGTAATAAAGCTACCAAAACCCTCTAGTGGAGGATGAAAGAGAGTTGTGGCAAAGTTGTTGCTGGGAACTAAGATGCTGATCAGTGACTGGCTGTGCTAGTCAATAAATTTATGTTAGAGAAGAAAACAGGACTGCCTGACAACAGTTACCAGAGAAGCAAGCCGTAAGGTGGAAATCTGATCTGTAGTATCCACATAGCATATTTTTATAAAACTTTAATTGTTTGAATACACAAAACAAGCTAAATCTGACTGATTTGGCTTCATATTCATCCAAATGTACTGTGCATGATATTAGCTATGGGAGTGGTTTAGCCCTGATCCAGGTCTTTACATACTGCACAGGCTCCTAAAGCATTTTGTCCTGGTTTGAAAAATAGATTGTAGTTGGCTTAGATGTCAACAGTTTTGTGTATTCTGCCTTGGGCCAAGTTGCATTTCATCTTATCAGGAAATAAGATTTGTCTTTTTAACTCTTATTTTGCTTTCCAAGTGCTTTGATTTTTAATTTAAAAAAGAAAAAACAAACAGAAAAGGAACACTAAATATGTGTCTGTGTCTTTGTTGGTAAACTTCAGCTTGTCTAGAGTGTAATGATGAAGACTATTTGGCAAGCATTGAGATTTGCTGAGAGCAGGGTTGCTATTTAACCTCCAATACAAAGTTGTTCACAAAGTTAATTGAGCAATAAGATTTTGTCAGGGCCGTAGCTAAAATCTGTGAGCTTCTTAAGGGACTACAAAAGTATATGCAGGGTCTGGAGCAACTACCTGAGAACCTTTGTAAAAGTCTGGTGATTCTTCCCTGTGATGAAAATAATAACCAAAAGTATACACAGGCTGCCTAAGACCTGTCTGAAATTCTCATAATATACCTCTGGCAAGGTAGTTTTATAAACCCCTAAACGGTTCTCCAAAGAGTCCAACGAAAGTAATTGACCTAGTGAGGAGTTAAAAGGAAAGAAGAGGGGAAAGACACAGCAAGGCAAACCATGTTCTCCCTCTATGTGGGAGCATTGACTCCCTTCCTCTGTGTTCTTCATGTAGCTGTGTATTCCCTTTGCTTTTATACAGATGTGCTTACAAGAACTAGTTTGAGGTTTTCAGAAGCCCTCCTATAAAGGGACAAAATGTTGATGCTGAGTTTATAAAGTGCCTGTGCAGATACAGAGTGTATATAGTACATGCAAAAAATAAAATATGCTAGCACAAGTTTTGCAGAGCTTGTTACTAAGGGGCATGTGGAGGGCTAATGAGGTCTGCAGTTTAAGAAAAAGGTACCATAATCTTCAGATACTGAGAGATGCAGAGGTGCAATTTCCAATTCAGACAATGTATTATTGTGATACTGGGGAGACATTGAGGTTTGGAACAGTCCTGACACATCATTTATATGCAGGAGGTAATGTTGAAAGTACAGAATAAATGAAAATTATTTGCTGGCTATTGAAATGTATTTAATGGCTTTCACTAGACCGGTCAGCCTCACCTTCATCCCTG
>NW_010097656.1:0-3734 GCF_000699245.1 Pterocles gutturalis
TTGTTCCAATGTTCGCTTCACGCGTGTTTGTGAAGAGCCCGAGGTTGTCGGTGCCCTCGCTGGGGGTGAGGAACGGGAGCGGGGCCGGGGCAGAGCGGGGACAAGGGACATTTCATCACTCGGTGGCACTCAGTAGGTAGGAAAGGACACTGGTGTGTACTTTTAAAATTTTTTTTAAAATGTTTCATAGAGAATGTGACCTCCTCCAACTCCTGACATGAAAGTAATGACAAGAAAGCACATTCGCGTGTACTGCTTCATTTCCAGCCTATGGAAAATATCTCCCCATGACCTCCGAGTCAGACAATACATAAACCTGCCGGTTGGAGGCAGAGCTGTAAAGATTCACGCTGAAGTGCTGTGCTTTGTGACAGCAGTAGTTGTTTGCATCTTTGTTTTTTTCATAATATACATTTTCAAAATAATCTTAAATATTTCTGTTTGTTTCAGGAAAAAATGCATTGAAACTGAACTAGAAACTGCAAAAAGATGGTCTCACAAATGGGGATTCCTGAAAACACCTCTTGAGGTAAAACTGAATGGCATATGAGCAACACATGAAATTAACGTGTACACAAATTCACCTGGACACAAAATTACAAGAGCACAAAAGACTAGAAGAAGAGTTTGCTTTACTAAGCTAGGTCCCAAGGTAACAAGTGCACTTCTTTTAAGATGGGTTTAAGGTTTCAGTTTTCCTCTGAATAAAATACAGCAAGTGGTAATTTATATGCTATGCATAGTCTGATATATTTCTCCTGAGAAACATGACTCCCAGTAGTGTTAACAAGTACTAGATGCACACTGACAGGAAAATATTTCCCCTTTGTCTACCCATATGGTAGTTTAAAAATCTAGGGGAAAAGGTTCTAGCTAATTACATTTTCAGTGGGGGAATTTACAACAAATGAAAATATTTAGAGAAGTGTCTATTCTCAGTGATGTTTAGATATTAAAATATAGTAGCACATAATGTTGCATTTGGAATCGCAGTATTTTATCGCTAAAGAACAGGACTGATGTAGCCCCTGAATAGTTATAAATGTACTTTCCATGGAGGTAGAAGTACTTCATCTGTTCTAGGATTTTTTGAAAATCCTGTGGACATCCAAGTTAGCACCTTTGAAATCTTTGGTCCTCAAGGCTTCAACATCCATCCTTGATAACTATGGTATGTCATGCATACCACCTTTGCACAGTGCTAATAGATCTACAGCTGAAAAGTTGCCAAACTATGCATTGTTCCTATTGGTGAATATGTGTATTTAGCATTTATTAATCTTTGTTTTGTGGTCATATAAGATATGTATAAGATATAATTCTAGGCCTTTTTGGACTAGTGATGTAGTTAAGAGAGTTGGAATCACTCAGCAATATTTAGCCTTTCATCTGAAATTCAGAATTGCATCACTTTCTGAAACCAAAAATTTTCACAGCACTAAAATAAGTAGTTCTGTTTTAGATGGAAAGAACAAGGAGTTCAGATGCAGCAGTGAGGAGAATGGTGTAGATATCAGATATTACAGCATATTTCAAAAGATAAAAGGGTCCAATTTTTAATGTTGATGTTTTCATTTTAGTTGACTGAAGATGAAAAGAAAGAAAATACAAAGCCCAACATACAGCTTCCAGAACATCTGCAGGTTCGACCTGTGACACCTGTGGAAAAATACATTAAGGTTAGAAATTACATTTGAAAATTACAATACAGCACTATCTGTCTTAAGAAACCACACAAGCTCTAAAAATCAGTTGTCTTGTAGAGGTGGGCCTCTAACTAAAGGTCAAAGTAAATTGTATTTGCAACCCAAGCAATGCTTTAAAAGCATTCATTTAAGACAAGGAATTGCCCTTTGGATATGGTTGTTAGTTCACAGAGCTTTCACTGTACATAATCATCTTTCTGTAAAGCGCCTCCCCCATGCACTCTGTGACATCTAGTTACACAACAGTCAACTGTGCAGCTCAGTACAGAAGAGCACTCACAGAGCCATTTATGACTGCTGACCATTTGTTGCTTAAATATACATATCCATGTCTTCAAGGCTTATCATAACCTTCACTCTCAGATTTTTTGGTTAAGATGCAGTCATTTTTCTAGCTTTAGTTAAGACAGTCGTCTTTTCGGCAGAGACACGGCCACTCTCCTCTTTAGTGGCACAATTAGTAAGAAGCCAATTCTAATGAGCCAATTCATAACTATTTGATTTTATATAATATGATTTATATTCACATATTCAGAGTCTAAAAGTCATCAAACATCTGGAAATGAGAGTGGAATGTGACTGCTGGTTTGATTTATAAATAATACAGTATTAGAATCGCCAATGAATAGGATAACTATTCAGGCAGCTAAATCAGTGACACTGGGAGAGGAACATATTCATAAAAGGGGAAGCAGAATATGCTAACAAAAAGGAAGGTTAGTCCACTTAGAGAAGATTAAGGAAACAAAAGAGATTGGAAATTCCTCCTTGCTGAACCAGCTTTCTTTCAAAGGATTCCAAGGGTGGGGAGATAAGGTGAGGAAGTAGTAAAAGCTTTTACTGAGATTAAATTGAAACAAAAATTAAGAGCTAGTGCTCTGAGTGTGGAAGAGAAATGAAATGGCAGCATTTCTGCCCTTAGTGCTGCTTGTACTTAGTTTTGTCTCAAGCCTCCCATTTCAGCCAAGTTTACCTCTGCTTCAGCAAAGTGAGGGTGTATGCCTGTTAAATCATGCAGACAGTTATCAGCTGCTATAAGCAGGGATCATAGTTTCAATTTCACCTCAGAATCTTTACATGCTACGGAAGATAAGGATTAGCTGTGATTTAGGTCACAGTGAAGTTTATTAAGTCCTTATTCAGAACTATGTCTTTCTGCACATTTGCCTTCATGGTAACAGTCTTCATATCTGGTTCTTGTCTCTAGGTTAGATTAATAATTGCTTCTTCACAGTCCCTTTCCCCAGATCGTAAGTGGGACATGATTTCCTTCATTATCCTGCTCAGTGGGTGGCACTTTTGGCCATAAAAATTATCTTTTCAGAGGAACTGCTCCACCTAAATATCATAAACATTTTCTAATCTTGGCCAAAGAACAAAGTGAAGCAAGTCTGGCAAGAGAACTGAAACATTGTTCTCTTGCTGTGTATTTCTCTACTAAGTCCCCAGATGCTAAAATGATATAACGTGCCCAGTTGAGATGATTCAGCCAAAGTAAGCACAGCAGTCAGTGAACAGAGACTGCTGGCTTTTGTTTTGTTTCCTTTTTAGCTAGATTAGTTGCAGATTAACTTGATGCTTACCCATCTTTTAAAGTAGAAAGAAGGTGGAACGAATAAGTAGTTCTCATTTCAAAAGCCAGCTTGGTCAGTAATATCTTTAGCATTTGGCCACAAAGCTATCATTCCGTAGTTTCATTGCTACCAAATACGTTATAGCAAGAAGAAAGTGTTATTTCTCCTGTTCAGAGAAGTTAACTACTTTTAAAGATTCTTATTATTCTGTAAGGGAAAAAGCTAAAGCTGAAGATAAAATTCTCCTAGTACATAAAGTCAGTAAAGCCCTTAGAAAGGCATTGAACAAAACTTTAAAAAAAAATTATGCTAACACAAACCACTAAACAATAACTTTGCTTTATGATTTCTTGTTATACATACCAATTTATGCGCTAAAACTTTTTTTTTTAGAACAGTGGTAAGTGAAAATCAGTTACTTCATTGGAATGTGGCCATTTTACTTCTCTCTTTT
>NW_010097656.1:3765-28243 GCF_000699245.1 Pterocles gutturalis
GCCTTGCTATAGAATGGGACCTAAATTATTCTAATGACTTTTTACATTATAAACTATCCTGTATTATGAATCAAACTTGCATGCAACTGGACTATCTTTTGAAGTTCTTATTTCCTTCCATTAATGTCAGTGTGTATTCAGGATATTAATTCAGCAGATTGCATTTAAAACCACTATTTTTTTATACGTTTTCATTTCCATCCAAACTACAGCACAAAAGAGGATGCTGCATGACAGAAATTACAAACAAAAACCTTTTGATCATTGAATTCAACATGTTACTTTTATTCTAGGTGATGCCATCTCCTCCAGTACCTAAGACTACCCAGGGGTTTATTGGCTGGAGATCAGCTGTTCCAGGGTTGGAACTTGAACGTGGTTTTCAAATCCAAAGCTGCAAAGGTACCTTTTTTAAGGATTTAAAGTGGCCACGTGAGCCCTCTGACTGACATTAAGACATAACAGGAACAGAGATCCACCTGCATCCCTAAGTTTACATTCTACCATGGACCGTTGGACTGTTAAACATTTATGCTTTAAAAATGATTTATGTAAACATCCACAATCATTTTGGTAAAGTGTGAACATTTTAATGTACCATTTTACTTGTCACTGATTTTTTTGAAATCTATGGTATCCAAGCTGTTAACACTGCTTCAGGTTTACTTAGAAGTAACAATGAATAAACTCATATAAAGATCACAGAGCAGGTACTGCTTTTATTAGCATTAGTAAGACTATGATTTTAAAATATTTATTGTAAGTCTTTAAAAAACTTACTTTGTAATGACAGCACATTTTTATAACTGTTTCTCCATGAAAGCCTCCATTCAGTCTCAGTTTCACAGCAGCTTTTTCAAAGATAAATACAGACTGCCATGTTCCTGACAATCCTTCCTACCCTGCTGCTCGTTCCCAATTCATCACTTACCAGTATTGCAATCTGTGTTTAGAATTAGTTTTCAATCAGCACTCTGAACTGGCCCACTACTGAGTTGCTCAAGTGCCTGTGCTAGCGCAAAAACATCTTTTTTATACAGGAAGAGAATGAGAAGAGGCAGAGAAGAGTAGCAGGCACAACTTAAATTGGCTCGAGCTGCTATAGAACTGCATTCTTGTATTTGGAAAGAAGCTTTCCTAACTTTAAAAAAATAACAACAACAAACAAACAAACAACACCTGCAGAGAAGATAATTATCAAGTTTTATCATAGTGTGTCCACTGCAGCTTGAAAAAACAGGCAAATCATAAGTATAGTTATCATTATTAAATGCATTGTTTTTCGTGCTGTGTGTGCTTTATGGGTAGTTTGTGTAGTTACACATGTAAGTGAGTAGGTCCCAGTGCAGCTGTGTGATTGGTATAAAGTATACAAAGGCCACAATGATACAAAGTCACTTTCAGAAATCAGTTTTGGTATCAAAACAAGTTTTTTTTTTTCAATTAGTTGATATGAATGCAAATGTGTTACACAGTATTTACATTGCTCCAGTTTTGTTTATACCAATATTTATACCAACTAGGACTGGTGAAAGACTCCAGAACAGTAGGGGATTGCAGTGGGAGTTACTGGTGTAATGACCTCAGTGCTATGGAGTTCAGCCTTGCACTTTATTACCTACCTGAAGATTTGCCAGGACTTTTGGAAACTCAGAAGGAGACTCATTTAGTTGTAGCAACTATTTGCAGGGTATAGTTCTAATGGGCTAACGTGTTTAAACGAGAAGATTGTTAAACAAATAATAGCCTCCAAGAAACCAACACAGGCAGCTCCTTAGTACTCCTTATTACTTAAAGAGTAAAGACTCTCCTCTCTAATCCTGCTGCAAGATCTCCTGTGTATTCTGCAGCTATCAATATCTGCTTCTTGAGTCAGCAGTAAGTCCTTGGCTTTCATAGCAGTAGGTCAGCAGCTAGTGTTTGTTCATACCTTCTTCCCAAGAAATGACTCACAATGATCAACATCCCACCTATTTTTTTTCACATCCAGTTCCAAATGCCCACAAAATAATAATATTTTACTTTTTCCATATTCTTTACAAATAATGGAGAAGTGACTCATATCCTTTGGAAAGATTACCCCAGAATGAGAATACATAGCAGAAGTAACTTCAGATGCATTACTTAAAAACCAGAATAAAGAGTAACTTGGAATGAGACTCTGGAAATTCAAGCTAAATTGCAGTTTAGCTACTAACTATAATGTGTAAACTGTTCTTTGAACAAGCAAAATAATTGTAAGAACAATATTTTAAATCAGTGTGCTTTCTTGTCATTGCCAGGTTCTTCAGTTTATTTTAAGGTCACATATAGATCCTCTTATTCTTGTCTGATTTTTATAAACACGTATAGTAAAGATTAATATGTAATTTAGTAGGAACAAAATTACGTTAATTCAGGCCAAATGAAAGGGGAGATTCAAGACCATGTAAAAAAATGTTATATTAAAGAAGCAAAGCCGGCACTGAATATCCAGTAGATGTTTGTATGAAGTGAAATCCAAATCCATGAGTCACAGTTTGATTCTGAAAGACAAAATAAAGTATTTGTCCAGCATCTACCATTGGACATTTCTGAATTTTATTCCCAATGTCTGAACATTAACTCTGTACTAACAGTAAGGTTTTTTTATTATACTTTCCATCATTTAAGTACCTTTATTTCCTAATTTGGGATGTGTAAGGAATATTGGCTGAAATTTGATCTCATTCCTCTAGCATAAATATGTCAGTTGTTCATTGATCCACGTATTTGGGGTTTTAGTGTTCAAGAATATGTGAAACTATAAACCTGACTATTTCTTTTCCCACACTTTTAGTTTGACCCTTTACACCAGAAAAAATAGTGTAGAAGTTGTGGATTTGCAGCTGACAAAGGACTATCCGGTCAGCTGCCCCAACTGTGAATCCAAAAGGCCGATACAGAATTATTAAATCACCTTGTAATGTTTCAAACCTGGCATTTAATTTGTGGAAATTAACCTATTTATTGGAGCCAAGTTGGGCACATAAATGTCACTGCACACCATAAAATATCACACCATTTCCAAGGTCAGGACAGTGTTAGTAAACTCAGTGCACACATGGGGGAAATGCTTCAAAACAAAATTAAATCACTTCAAAAATACAGCACAAGTCAAGACAATTTTAATTCTATATAAAAGTCTTAGACCTGTGCTTCTGTGCAAGTCAGAGCAGAAAGGGATGTTTCTAAACATGTGTAAAAAGTTATGCAGATTACTTTTAACCAAAATTGAAAACAAGATGCAAGTGTATTTAGGTGTCTTCTTTGCTTCAGTCTAAACTTCACTTGGTGTACTTGTAAAGCTTTTGGTGGTCTAAGGTTCAGCTTTGCGAAGTGGTATGCATATCAGTTCCTCCTTAGTTGACTACAATTTTTCAGAAAACTGAAGCCATCTTGACTTTTGACTGTTGTTTTCAGCTGAACTAGTTCTTTGGTCACAGGCTCATTTTAAAGAGGAGCTATGGATTTTTGCATATGCAAAAATGTTACTGTATTTGTTACGCAGTCACCACAGCAAGGCCTGAAAATAGGTCAGCCATACATCTTTTGCCACCATGGATGTGTGCCCACATATACTTTCCTGGGTGTGTGATGAAATAATTGACTTAAGAGGCTTAAGTGACAGTTATGTTTAAGTTAAAGAACTATGAAATCAGAATGATCTTTGTCACGAGCACTTGCTTTATAAACAACAAAATTGGGTGACAAAAACCTGGTGCATTTTCCTTCACAATGTGTTCTTTTCTGTGCTGTTAGAACTGGCATAGAACTGGCACTTGCTATTTATAATTTTATTAATAGAAGATATTTTACTGGGAGCTCAAGAGTTGAAAGATAATTATTTATTTAAAATGCATTTTGCATCAAGAATAAAGATTTTTTTATTAAATGATAGTGGAATGGTGATTCTGAATAAGTAGCACTACTCAAATTGCAGTCGCCATACAAGTGTTGCTGTACATTTTGAAAGAGCAAAAGGAAAAGTAACCATTGCATAGCCAATTGTTCTAGCTACTGTAAAAGTTGGCCACTTAGAGAATAAATCTAATCACTCTCCTGCATGAGACATTTCTACAAAGTTACATGCTGTGACTATCCTAATGGATACCCACTGCAGTCCTAAGTTTGCGCAAAAATTAGTATCTCCAGTTCCTGCTATTGGCTACTCTGTCAGCCTGAAGTCACTTTAATTCTGAGATTGCCTTACAAAGAAGAGGAGGTAGATTTATTTTTTTCTTTTCAGAGACCTAAGACTCCCCATTCATACATACCATTTCCCCCTTTAGTGAAGGATTCTTTGTGGTTTCTTCCACATTCTACAAAGTACCAAATCCATAAACACTAGTCTCACATAGTCACTGGCAACCAGACCAGAAATCTCTACTCCCATGTGAAACCCAACTCAGGTCACTTCTTGCATTAGGTTTCTGAATGTGTTGTGTTTAGTTCCCCTGAAACCATAAGTGTCAGCGTAGCGAGACAGATAAGGCCCACTCACAGGCTGTTACCTTCTTCCTGACTCCTGTGGTTTTCACATCCCATCAAATTGTTATTTAACTAGTTGAAAGCATGTCAAACCATTTCATAGGACTATAGCGTAATAAATCTAACTGTACTGGAAAATGATACCTTTGTGCTGCGAAACCGATCAGGTTGCCAGTGAACAAAACATTGCCCCTTCAGTCTGCTCTATCATACATGGAAAAGACCAGCAGTATTCAGAAATAAATTTCAAAACAAAACCAGAAACCATGTGAAAACAACACAAATCTGATTCATGTTGCACCAGTGAAACAAAACACTGGAAAGGGTCCTTATTTTTGTCAGATGAATTGGAGATAATTTTTACCTTAGGGTTTCAGGCTGCTCACACACGTCTCAAGACTTACCCTGTTAGACAGACAATAGTTCAAAGAGATTAAAAGAATGCTCTTTCCTGTATGCCTCAGTGGAATTATTTCCATAAGGTTTCCAACTGGAAATTCTCTGATATAACCTGAAGAGTACCACCGAGCGGCTTGTCATCTCAGTGCAGAAAGATGCAGTGTTGCCACCTTTGAAGGAAGACACACTTTCTGAGCACTGGGTTTTACAGGCTCTGACAGAGTACGAAATGTCCAAAACCATCCCAGGATGGTGGTAAGCCACTAGACACTGAGCAGGAGGCCTGCAGAGAAACTGTTAAGCTGTGTTCATGAAGAGTGTTCTGAAGCATCTGCATTTTCCTCTGCACCATGCACGAACTGCCACGGCTTCAGACGGCCACCACGCAACGCTGTAGTTTATGGACAGCATCATAGCATTTAGGGAGGCAATTCAGCAGGTGTTCAGAGGAGAAGGATGAGATGGAGTCAGACCATCTGATATGTATAAAAGTAGACACAGCAGGTTAATTTAATTCCTTATAATTTAAGCAGATGCAGCTGTATTTACTATCACATGCAAAGGTCTAGCTGGACACATGAGGACACATATTCTGCAGAACATCATTATGTCTGATCCCCAGTGTAAGATTTTTCCAGCTTTAATGCTTTAGTTATTAAATCAGTACATTGATCTCAAAAGTAACATTACATAGCCTTAGTTAAACCTTCACAAAAAATTCACTGAGTTTAGCAACAGCACAGGAAATTATAGATCAAAGGCTGGTTGTTACTTCTTGGGTGATTTTTTTTTTTTTTCTTTTTTAAGAGACTAGAGCATATGAAAAATCTGAGCTTAGAATAAGCACACTTCCTACTCTTTGGAAAGGCACAATAGAGGTTACATTTTATGGAAGAGATGTGCAAGGTACATTATAGTACAATACATTAAAGTATCTTTTTTAGGTTGTATCTGAGGATAATTGCCTGTCATATCTTTTATATCATTTAAGTTTATTACTCCTGACTTGTGTCAGTAACAAAAAGTTCAGGATTTTAATGATAGCTAAGAAAAAGGTAATTTCATTGTGAGGCAGCTCACTAGGGCTCTATTCCAAGCTATAATGTTTCTTTATCATGTGATAACCTTATGCATCCTGGTTTAGGTGAGGTGCACACTGCAGTTACATAGCTATGTTGAAATCTGGCTGAGATTTTGAAGCGATTTGTCAGTACGATGTGTTTTTGTTAATGTACGTTTCACCTTGTGGTCAGAGGTTGCGTATGGTGTACAAGTTTGAGTCCACTTTGAATTTGGCCCTTTCCCTCATATCTTCCCCCTCCATGCTTCATCTGCTTCACTAAAGAAGGGAAATAAAGATTCACTGAAGATTGAAATAAACCTGAGAACTTCAAAGCACAAACCCAGATGCAACCATGAAAAAATAAACAGAACAGAAAGAATCTTCATTCCTCCCCCCCCCCATCTTTTTCAGTTAGGTGGCTCTGCTCACACCAGCTTCACTGGGGGCAGCTGACTGCAGGATCAGGTCTTACAGGTACCAGACTGGATTAAACATGGCTGGGCAGGACTCTGGTTCAGCAATGTCTTTAACAGCTCTGATAACAGCATTATTTAAAGATCTAATATGGCCATTTTCTCTCTCTGCTACCCTGAGAAAGGCACGTTATTCGATCTATTTTCTGAGTCTGCTTTTCAGAAATATCACTGCTGTACAGCACAGCCTTGCACCAAAACAAGACGTGGCAGCCCGCACTCCCTGGACACACTCTTGAAACTCTTGCTTTTTCCGAATGATGCCTCCAGGCTGCCGTGTGACACCCAGCTAATCTGTCCTGCTGCGAGCCCTGCACAGCCCTGCGCTCCAGCCTGACCTAAACCTGACAATGCCTTCTCACTTCTCGCATGCTGAAAACAGCTCCCCCTTCTCCTCCTGAAGTGAGAGACGGTTAATGCTTTTATTCCTCACCGGGGAGCGAGATGAACCCAGCTACGCTACTGAATCTCCTTTGCTTGCTGACATGCGTCAGACACAACATTCTCATCCTTAAAAGCTGGAGCAAAAACAAAAACAAAGCAAGAGCCCAAAAAACCCCAGTGAGATACAGTCCCTGTCTGGAAAAATTAAGCAGCCATTATGCTCTTATTGCCAGAGCAGTCATGTCCTTTGTTTAAGTGAAAGCTGCAGTGATTTTTTGAGCTCCCCATCATGTGCATTACAGCTTCTATCTTAGCGTGATGCTTGCTTAATGAACAAACCCCACATAGTTACAGTCTCTTAGCAGAGCCATGATACAGCTGACAGGGGAGAGAAAGCGGGGAGGATGGTGTTCCTTGGTTCACCTGGGCAGAGAGATGTTGTCTCCCTCCTCATTTCTTTCCTGGCTGTAGTCACAGGCAAAGTTGGCAGTTCTCTGCGGCAACACATCTGTAGGGGCCCGTCTTTGCTTAAGCACAAGTGCTGAGAAGTCAGGCTGGCTGTGCTGCTTCTGTCCCAGGAAAAACGAGGGTGTAGGAGCAGTGGTCCTGCTGGGTCGGAGACTGCAAGGAGGAAGAACTCTACTCCCTGCTCAGAGCATCAGGAGATGGGCCCAGAATCTTTAGGGTGAGAAAATTCACTTTAGCCTATGCTTCTGGGGGTTCTGGAGCCAGCTCGGACCAGGGGACAGTGCCAGGGTAAAGCAAGCACAGTGCAGTGCAAACTGGACACTGACTTGGCTCTCAAGGAGCACTGCTGACGTGTTTGTTCTCCAAGAGTTGTGTCCTTAAAAATTTCAGTTACTTAATGCAAATGATAAAAGTTTCACCAGCTCCCACCATACTTCTGACCAAACCAGGTTTTTCACCACATTTGTTTGTCCTTCTGTTTGTTTAATCAAAAATAAGCATTTTAATGGGATAGCCCCTAGCAGTGGACAGCTTGAGACTGACTCCTGCACCTTAGGTCAGTGCTATTCAACTTGAAAGGGAACAACCTTCATACCCAGCAAATCACAAGTAAAATGTCCCTCATGCATTTGTGCAATGTTTTACACTTAAAGGACTCAAGAAGGAGAAAGGATTGCCTAAATCTACTTTTAAGTCTCCTTTCACTTGCACCGTTGGAGCCATTGCTAATCAGTCATTAACTGCCAACAGTGACAGGCATTACCAAACTGGTTCTGCTCCGTTTTCTGCTGGGGAGCCAGACTCTGTACTGCTGTGTGCACCTATTGGCTTACTGGTTCTGCTGGAGTTAACAATCTCTTGAGATTTTGTGGAACACAGAAGACACCAAATTACAAAAATACTTCCAATTATTTGGAATGTATTTTATATTCATTCCATGTATATGTTTGGCAGTGTTGCTATGGTTGTTTTAGAGCTCAGTAACGCACATGCAGACAGTAGTCATGGATGTGATAAAAGCATCCGAATATGAGAAAGGGTCTTCAAACCTAGTGAGCCAAATCTTTCTGTTTTGAACTTGTTCCTCCTGAGCCCATGTTTACTGTGCTGACCACTCACCTGTCCCTCCAGGAACATCTGCATAGAACAAAACTTAGCAAAAAAACTTCAAATGTATTTTTCAGCATATATCAAATTACCTACGGAATATAATTAACTCATCTGTGCATCATATCTGCAAGGTGTCAAGATAGCACATAGTCCAGAGGCATTTATGTACAGTGAAGAATGTAATGCCTGCAAGCGTGCCTCTCCTCTGACAGAGAGAGAGACCTGACAGGCCTCTGAAAGGATGGTTTATTTGTTTGTGGTATTGATTTATTGATTTGTTACACGCTAATCATTAATCAGCATCTGGTGCACAGACAATACCAGAGGTCAGACAACCAGCCAGGCAGTTCATTACCCACTGGCCTGCCATCTCTTCTCCAGAGCCCACAAGAAGCTCAAGTTTGTTAAAACACCAAACAGGCAGACGAACTGAGCTTCAAGCCCAGGGAGGGCTTTAGTTTCATCAACTAAATGCCAACACTGTTTTGCACTCCTTGGGTTGAGCCCAGCCATGAAAGCACTCCTAACTAGATCAGGGAGAGCTTGCCTCGCGTCCCTAAGGTCAGAATTTGGCTAAACATATGCACAGAACATGTTTGGCTCATTACACATGTGCATATTAAATCTACATTCAGCAGCAACGGAACAGAAAGACAATATATGGTAAAGATACCGGAACTGGACTTCAAAGATCAGGATGCAATTCCACGGACTCCCAGGGTGACTTTGGCCACAACAGTCACTCTCCCCTGCTTCAGTTCCCATCTGTAAAAAGCAAAATAACCACCCCTCATTTTTACTTCATCCATCTTTTCAATTTAGACTCAGAGTTCTTTGTAGTGGTGTCCCTTTCTCAAAATACATCCAGCTCCCAGCACTCAATGTCCTTCTCAGAACAGCCTTATGGAAATGTATCAAAAAAAAAAAATAAAAAAGAACCTTATAAAACATCTACTGATGAGATAAGACCACCAGGACAACAGCGCAGTGAACAGCTGTAATCTGGGGGAGGATTATTTCTCTTTGCCATAAATGCCATCTATTTTTCAAGACCCAAGTTACTCCCTTTCACAGAACAGCTAACTCAATAGCTGCAGACAAGTTGCCTTCCAACCAGTACATTTTTCAAATGCTCCCAGTTGTTTGCGACATTAAATAGAAGGTGTCACATCTTAGTGACAAATATTAGTACTAGCCTGCTTGATTAACATAATTTGTCTCTTCATGGGATATTTTATTCCAGATGAGCTGCTTTTCATCCATATTTTCCAGGTGGAAAAAAAATGCATTCTAACGTGCAATGCTAATGTGCCCTTTCCAAGGACCTCTTATCTCTAACTTTTCCTTCTCACCTCCCATTCTCTTCAGTGCGTGAAATGAGCTCTAGCAGCAGCTATTGGTCAAGAGTCTCATACGTTGGATACCCTCCAAGGCTTTTGGGGTGTTTAGCACAGACAAAAGGTCTATTCCTATGACACACACATTTAAATTTAGCACTAAACTGGTGAAAAAAAAAAAAAAAAAAAAAAGAGAAAAATATGTAAACTGTCACTTTCTGACAAGCAGAAAATTAGAATTCATTCCCCTGAGAATTAAATGGACTTTTCTGCTTCCAGTCACTAACTATGACAAGGTTAACATTTTTCAGTCTAATGACTAAGGACATTAAGTGTGCATGTGAATAAAGAATAAAATTACCAGGGGGTATTAGCTAAGTGTGTGACAACAGCCCAAATGACAACAGAACTCCAAGGATGCAGATTCTAACTAACACTGAGCAGTTGCTGTTGAGAACCAACGGAACAGAAACATGGGGTACAAGTATGGAGGTCATCTTTCTTTCATTATTATTACAACAACATAAGCAATCACAGGAAGATATATGGCTCTGGGTAAGGTAGAGCACGTCTCAAAGCGCATCCAGTGTGCTTCCAGTATCCCACGCAGGGACACTGAACTGGGCAAAACGTTAATCAGAGGCCACAGAAGTCTGAAGAGACTCAGAAAAGGAAAAATTCCAAGTGCATCTCTATTTCCCCAAGGATTCTTTCACCACTCCCCATTCATGACTTAATTCTGATGTGACATAAGATTAGGGTATGAGAGCAAGTTATCATTTGTGACTTGCCTTATCTTCTGTTGCTCCCAGTTCAGCTTTCCCTGTACCTCCTCACTGCCTTACTCAACTATGGCTTCTGGACAATGATGGATTTCCATCTAACACAGCACCAAGCAGCGAGGATGCAAAGAAAAAGAAAAGTCTATATGTTATTGATATGCTCTAGGTATTAAGATCATCAACTAGTGGGAATCTTTCTGGATATAAATGAAATTGGGGCAGTAAAAGGTAAAACAGGAAGATTGTGTTTTCAAATATCTAATCTGTTCCGTGAAAAATAAGTGTAAAAATGATGTTTAGAGATATAGGTCACGTTTGAGAAAGCACTTAAACAGGGGTGGTTAGTGTTATCTAACAGAATGAAGAAAGCTGCAAGGACATAAAAGGACTTAAATGCAGAAAGCTCTCCTTCTATTATTTTGCCTTTGACTGGGTTTCTCAAGCTACTTGGCCACAACTGACAAGAATCTAAAGCTTACAATTTAGGGGACAAAGGAAACATTTAAAAAAATGAAAATAGACATTATAACT
Organism: Pterocles gutturalis; assembly: GCF_000699245.1. Lineage (NCBI taxonomy): Eukaryota > Metazoa > Chordata > Aves > Pterocliformes > Pteroclidae > Pterocles > Pterocles gutturalis. Next base: position 14,822 of record NW_010097656.1, read on the forward strand.
AAAAGTAGTAAAGAAAACCAGAAGAAAACAAGTACTTTCAGAACCACAGAATCTACCTCCAGATTAGCCAACTGGAAAGATTCACCAATTTATCTTTGCTTTCTTGTGGCCCAGCAGGGTGCTCGTTAGTCTGAAACAATACATTTTTTTATTTTTCTAGTGTAAAGCCCATGTGATGGAATATTAGGCAGTTCAGTTACTGATGTTTCCTGTACCATCAGAAGCTGGATTCTCCTCTATTCATCTGCAACTAGCAGACATTCATCTTATAGCCTGTGAAGGATTTTTGTTTGGTCAAACCAGCATGAAAGGATTCCTGCATGGTTTTATGCCAATAGATAAGGCATGACTCTGTCTCTCTAATTCATGCTGGCATGGCTGTCTTCCCTCCATCTTCCTCTTTGCTTTACTTGGTTTGCTCCCAGAAAGAGCTACAACTGTATTTGGAGATCTTCAAAGAAAAAGATAATTTTAAGCCCAGCTCTCATTTACAAGCTGGCTGATGGATTGACAATGCTGAACAGGAACCTCTTGAGCAGGACCAGCCATTTCCCAGCCATGCAGCGAGCACAGCTGTGGAGCTGAGCTCCGGGAAAAGAGAAGCATCAAGACACCATAGACAAGACTTCCCTCAGTGCTGCAAGGTCCTTTCGCCATGCTCTGATCTGTATTCCACACTGCTCTCACTCCAACTGGAGTCTGATTACTTTTGGTCCCTGGCCTCATTACCTCATACTTGCCTCCAATAAACTGCATAAGCCACTTATCTGCCTGTAATCCTGATAAATCCAAATCATTTTGAATGAGTTTGTTTTGCTCCTCTGTCCCCTACCCTCCTGCCCCTCCAACTTCCTCAGCCTTATTTTATATCATCAGCATATTTAAGGCACTTCTGAAATTACATTCTGCTCAAGGTCACTGCACTAAATTTAATTTTTCCCCCCATACAGCACATCAGTGCTGTAACTCCCATCTGATTTATTTATACTGTTTATTATCAGAGACCAATTCAATCAATACAAGCTAGAATTCACCCACACTCACACATTTGAATTATGCATACAAACACCCATCAAGAGACAGAAGACAACTGCTATAGGCCACATCATTCCTCTAACATACGGCCAGCTTAGAGGTAAGGAGGCTCACAGCAATGAATTTTTATACCTTGACTTTTGCTTGACCCCAAGGGTTGTTTGGTTACTGGAAACCAAAGGAATTGAAATAGCGTCACAAATTCCACAGAAGAGGCTTGGGCAAGAGATCTCTGCATTTCTCATCCCAAGCCAGGAGGACCATATTTTAAGATGGGCTTTCTGAGTTGACAGTTCCTTTATTAGCTTCTGTACACACAGGAATTCTAGCAAAACACCATCAAACCATACCAGACAGTCATGTCAAGCAAATGTTGCAAACAGAACAGTGTATGGAGAACTGGAACTTGAAGGAAAACCAAAGCACTAACCTCAATTGCAGCGTAGGTTAGGCATTAAACCAACCTAAACGGGATGCTGGAAGCGTAGTAGAAAGTGAATAGCTTTTGGCTTCCCTCTGCAAACCGCTATCCTTTCTAAATGTTAATGGTCAGCACGATCCTCAGACACAGCTCACAACTGACTTCTGGTTGTCTTTGAACATGGTGGTTACAACTCAAGGATCACTGCAAATTCAAAAAAATGGAGGCAGAGAAAGCAGCCATACACAGGTTCTGCTACAGACAGAGACTATGCACACTGGGCTGGAGCCTTCAGGGATTTGAGGCACAGAGACCGATGAATCAGAAAATTTCAGTGGGGTGCATGAAGTTTGGGAAGGAGGAATGCATGTTGTTCTGTACAGAAATATTTTATGTGTGCTTAGTTAACTCCAATGCTAACAGGACTCTATCATGCCAAGAAAAAAACAAAACCCAAAAACACAAAATGGGATGTCGATGTCCTCCATCATCATCAACTTGGGGGTCTCCAGGACTAGAAAGCAGATCCCTGCATAGCTGTCCCTTCATAATTACATTCTCTAGCTGATCCGCAGTTCTTTCCATTTCCCTCTGTCCTTTACTACCTCCTTATTGCACTTCCCTCTCCCTAGCAGATTCTTTGCAACCATCTTTTATAAGCAATCACCCTCTCTTCTAATCACTCTTCTGAAAAAGTAGTTTCTGTTTTTCCTTACTGATACAAGGTCTTCTGTCACACCAGAGCTGCACTGGTTCATACTATACAGAGGCATGGCCCAGGGTGTGAGGGATTAAATCACAAGCTCTCTGAACTCATCTTGACTTCAATAGTGTCAAACTTCACCCTTGCATCTTCTCTGGCTCCTGAGTTCCAGGAGTCTCTTTGAGATTTTGTTTTAATATTTCACCATTTATGCACAGAGAATATTTTGTCTTCTCTATCAATACATTTCTGCTTGGTAACTCCCAGTTTGAATGCTGATGGTGTTTTGCATAAAATTAACTAAATTGCAGCCCTTCTGTTTCATTGGTACTTTTTGTCTGCTTCCTTCACGAACAATGTCGGGGAGATTGCAAGCTGACTACAATTCTCTTTCCTTAGCAAGAGGAAAACAACATCCAAGAGCCCAATCAGTGCAAGTTTCCTGATGTCTGTTGGGTTTTATAAGCTGTATTGTACTCTGGCATTTAACAATTTCTGTTCATTTGATTCACTTTAAGAAATGAATGTAATGATTGCCACAGTGTTCTGCACTACTGCTGTCTATTGATAAATATGGAACAGGTATAACAACAAGCTTGCTCTTTCGTTCTATTTAAAAATTCACTGAGCTAACAACTTACTTGTGCAATACCAAAGTAATGACAGGTCTTTGCTCTCGAGTTTCAATATTCGGTTTCCATAGGGAGGTGTGCTCTAGGCAGTATTTCACATGCAAGACAAGATCAACAGTAGTGTCAGGCTTCCAGGACTGTTGATAAAACACATGAGCAGAAAGCTCTGAGGTGTTGCCTGAGTCTGGAGGAGCCCGTATCCCCACAGGTATGGAAGTTCCATCAATAAATAGCACATTTTAAAAGCAATTACCTCTCTGTCTTCATTGAAAGAAACTTTAACACCGAAGACATTTCAGGGCTATGAGCTGGGAGCAGAGGGAGAGGCTTGTCTGCTGCCTAAAGCGACGCAGAGCTCTTGATCCACACGTTCCACAGGGGGACAACACCATTCACCTGCGGGCCTTGGGATAGGAAGCAACAAGATGCTCAAAAATTAATGCTGCAACGTAGACACCGGTATACTGCTCCTTGACAGATACATCCATTCACCACTAGGCAGTAGTCTTTGTAGTTCTTGCTTTTGGCAGCAGCACCAAGCCTTCCTCTTCTGCAGCATCGGTACAGGAGGAGCTGGGAGGTACAAAGTAAACATGAGCAAGTTTGGGGTGTAACTCAGGTGAAATGAGAAACATTTCTAAAGAAAGGGGAAATGCTTAGGAAACATTTCACAAATGTTTGAAAGTATGCAAGGTGACAGTTCAGAGACATCCAAGGCTCTCCCTGGCTACAGTGACTATTTCTAAACAGCAGCAGTCACCGTTTGAGGCCTGCTGAGCCTTGGCTTTCTCAAGGCTCTAGGGGAACAGCAGTCAGGATGATGGCTGTGAGCAACACTGGGAGTCTGCCCGGGCAAGGAAAGCGGGTAAGCTGATAATGATAAGAAAGTGTGATGAATTATTCCTGTGCTTGTCATCCTGATTTAACTTACTGCCTTTTGCATCCAGGGGAACCACAGTCCTTCCAACAGAGTTGCTTTGGATTTCTTAATATTAGGAGACAGTTGCGACTTTTTTCCTGCCCTGGGCATAATTAAACTCAAGGCATTTTTAGTGCATTTTCTTCTCCATAATTATCTCCATGTTTCTTTATCTAATGATCCCAAAGTTCATTAAGATGACCAAGTCTTCTGGAGACTGATCCTTTCCCTGTGCTGTAGCGTAGAGAAGAAAAAGCAATGGTTGTAATGCAAAATGCACTAATCTTCGACTTGCTAATGTTTCCTTTCTTTGGAAAGGTTGTTATTACAGCTTCCCTTCTAGAACAGAGTTTTGCATACCAGTGCAATAGAGAAACAGCATTCACAGAGATTCCTGATACTATCCAAGGCAGAAATCAAGTTGTCAAGATCATATATGAAGCGGTGGCAGAGCTGAGGACAGATTTCAGGAATCCAGAGCCTCAGTGTCTTCAGCAGCCACATTTCTGTCTGAGCTCTGCAACTCAGTCTGCTGTCTCCCCTGACGTTTATTTCTGGTGCATACTACAGCATAGCTGTTACATTAAGACAAGCAATATCTGCTTTGTCTGCATCCAATTTTTATTTCTTGGAATAGAAGCTTTAAGCAACAAATACAATATTGCAACAAATAAAATCAGCTCTAGCAATGCTGCTATCCAGTCCAAACAGCTTTCCAGACCACCATATCACACAACAGCATTCTTCAAGCTGCACACATGTGGTTAGGTCTCTTTGCTCCACTCCTCCTCCCTAACATGGGCTCCAAAACACATTCTGATTTCTGGTCTTCTTATCCCAGCAGTTTCCTTCACTGTAAATACCTTATTTATGGTCTTAGGTAAAGAGCAAAACTATCCTGGCATGGTCCTTTCTATCAGCTGTGCCCTACTCTCCTGGCCCTCTGAGGAGCAGGAACTCTCTCCTTTCCCCTGATTAATTTAGGGGTCTCTTCCAGCTTGAGTTCCCCTCACCTAAACAGAAAAGCACATGCTGTTCCAAGACTTGTCTCACCCAGACATTAATTCTCTTCTAATTTGCCCCAACACAGTTTTGGATTGGTGCACACCAATCCATTTCCCAGCTGCAACATGTTGGTGACTTCTGTTCTTTCCAAAGGATGAGCCTCCAGCTTCCAGCAAAAAAATACTGGACATTTCCCCCTAACTACTACTGCAGACTACGTAATTTCCTCCCATTCTGGCATCCTTGTCCTAAGGTCACCCAATTCTCTCTATGACATTTGCTGTGCTTTCCCAGAGCTATGCAGCAAGCTGCATAATGTCTAAAAGCAACTACAAATCCTCTCCCCACTTCTGGAAGCTTGCGTACAGATTAGACAGTCTAGACAGACAATAGGAGGAAAGAACAAAGGATTTCTAAGGACATTTCTGTATAATCCTGCTTGCAATATTCAACTGCTCAGCAAAACACCAGAAGCACCATCTTTTTTTTATCTTGTCTACTGATCACTTTGATAAAATTTGTGATCTCATTCTCCTAAGCAGTTACGAAACAACTTTATATTTAAGCCATATGGAATTAATAATCAGCATAAAACCTGTTTGGGTGAACTTTGATTAAACAATGCCATGAACATGTCCCCTCAGACTGGAGGAATTCTCTGTTCGTTTGTTCAGACTGATGTCAGCTAGTGTAAGCATTGCTACGTGTCCTCCAGAATCACAGTAAGCGAAGGAGTGGCTAAGAAGTGGTACTCCCCATAGCGTGAAGCTCTGGACCTTGCTTTATTACTTGATTAAAATAAGGAACTGAAAGATTAGGGGTATTTATCATCTTAGATTTGAGAGACTAAGTACAAATATGAATTTAGAAGGAATACAGAGCTGCTGCCTTTGCAAGTCTGGGTAGATTATCTTCCCAGCTGGATACCACTGACAAGATGTGGGTCCAGAAAAGCAAAGGGATTTTTTTCATGCAGGAATGGGGACAAGAGGGCACACGTCTCCTGGCCACACTCCTGGCAGCCCTCTCCTGCCCACTGCAGCAGCTCCCCCACTCCTACTGCTGTGTGTAACTTCAGGCAATTCAAAACAGCAACCAGGGGTTTTTCCTTTGGGCTCCGATCTTTTTTAAACTCAAGGAAAGGAAAGCAATTGCACCAGAGAAGTAAAATTATCACCCCAAAACGATCACACCTTTCATTAAAAAAAAAAAAAAAAAAAGCTGAAGCAGAGGGATATTTTTCTGAGTAGGTTCTAGAGATTGAATCTGTGTTTTCCATTTCTCAGCCTCCATTCCTGGTTCACGCACACTGTTCTCAGAACAGCACAGAGTCTGGTGGCAGGGAACATCCAAGGAAGGCGCAAAGCCCTGCTTTCAGACTAGGCAGCCATCCAACCCTCCACTCTGAATGAGGCAGACAAGTGTTTAGGGGATGCAGCTGCATTTTTAAAGCATTCCAGGTTAGTATTTTAGCTTTACTAACATGGAAAATGGGCTTAGGGACTTACTTCCAGGAAGCTGAGGATTGTGAGCACAGGGAAACAATTCCCTGGAGAGACTAAACTATCTGTCTCTGAGCTAGGCAGCCACATGCCTGGATACCAGCCATGTCACGCTTACTGTGCTTACCCTGAGCAACACTCCATATTTCTGTCTGGGACTATCTGACAAGAAACATACATGGGAACATTATTCAGATCCGCTGATTTTTTTTTCCTGGAATATATGACACCTTTGCTTGGATACTGTGATGTCCTGCTTTGCAGCCCTTCCTACAGGATTAAGTCTATGTGAATTGCATCCATTCATTCAGTGCACACAAAGCAAAGCTGGGAGCAGAGCATTCAAGTCAATTCTTAGTCCACATCATTAGCCACAATCTCTCCCTTAAGGGATATAAACTAAAGGTATCCAAGTTGGCAGCCAGCACCTTTCTGATCTTCATTTCACCTGTTCATAAAAGACAATGCTGCACCACAGGACGCTGATTTTTATCACATTCTGGATATGGCTACTCCCAGGCACTGATCTGGAACACAAACCTAAGCACTGAGGCCAAAATTCACTAATTACCTGGATATTTATGTAGCAATCCTGGTGTCAGTTAAAGAAAATGCTCTCGCACAAGGAAACAAGAACAACTCGTGTTAGTTATTTGTAGAGTCTCCTGGCTATGCATGGGGCTTTGCAAGCAAAAAGCACTGGGCCAAGTTCTCAGGAGCACTCAGTTCCCACCAAGAGCCACCTCTTCTGTGGTTAACTGGAAGTGCTGAGCTCTTTGGAAAAATGTCTCCCTAAGCATGGAAACTGCTCAATATTGAGCATTTGAGTTCTTAATAAACCCCAAAGAAACAGATCAGAAGCTCAACTTCCTTCTACTGATCATAGAGGCACAACGAGACTATAAGTAGTATTTTTATTTTTAAAGCATCTAAGGAATCTAGGATACTAATAAACTTTGAACATAGATGGGCAAGTCCCTTCACCCCATCACTGGCTACAGGAAACTCCAGCCTTCATAGCCCTGAGGCTTAAAATGCCGGAGACACTAAGCAAGCACTGAGCAATCATAATTAGCCACTTACATGCACATCAACTTTGCCTGCACCCTCCCGTGGCAGACAAACTGCCCTACTTATAAAATAACCCTGAACTGATCTGCCAGAGGCAATAAAGCCAGTCAGGGCCAGGACGGGATTAAAGATCTAGGGATGAAATACCCATTAAACTATATCGCCCTGGTCTGTTGCCAACTATTAGGAAATTACCCTAACATGGAGCTTTCCAAAGAGAACTTGCAGACAGGCTCGAGCTCTCCTACAAACCGTATTAACTAAATGGCCAGTTTGGCTAAGGAACAATGTTATAAATACTTAAGCTACAAATTAAAAGCGTGTTTGAGAGCTGTGCCGTCAAGCTCGCTGTCATCTTAGCCACAGCATCACCAGTACTTAAGCTTATTTCATAACTAAAACCTACGAATCACACCCAGTGACCTATATTTGAAGTGTGGGTCTCTGGGAAAGTTACTGACTGTCCCTTGAAATTTGCCAGAGCCCAGTTAGTCCATATGTACTTTAGGACGTGGGACCAGGCATCTGCTGCAAGGCCCGATTCACAGCGCGGGAGGGTGGCACAGTGCCAGGGGATCTCTTCCTGGACTGGAAGCGAACCATGGTGCGTTCACTCTCCTTCTGGCCCCACAGGCAGGCAAGGCTCACCGCAGTTTGTCCCTCGCTGTCTGGGGCCAGAGCGTGTGCCCCATAGCTAAGGAGCAGTTCAATGCAGTCGCACCGGCCCGCAACAGCAGCAACGTGAAGGGCAGTCCTTCCTAGCGGGCTTTTAGAATGCAAATCCACACCTGCGAAAAAATCACACAGTCTGAGTGTGACAAGGCATATGAAAGGAGGCAATGCCACCTGCGGGCCACAATGCACAATTATTTTTCTGAAGGCAGATGCAGTTTATTTTAGTCACATCTAATCAAGGGAATTAACAAACCTGCCTAGTGAACAAATGCTCCTGCTCTTAGTTCGCACACAGTTGGGTATTCTTGGTTCCGTTCAGGGACATTGCAAGCTCTGCTGTGGCTAGGCATTACCATCCCTTCTGCACTGGGAGCTCTCACTTACTGGGAGAGGACAATGTCCTTTAACTAGAACAACCTCGAGGAGGCCAGGCTCAAGAACGTTGGCTGAAGGGAGCACCTCAGACAAGGTGGGATTTCCTCCCCAGCACTCACTTTCAATGATTAAAAAAAAAGTGATTAACAAGTGTCCTTTCATTAACAAATGTCTTTGCATTCAGAACAATGAACTGAGCTCAAAAGACCCAAAAGACTGTCGACTGTACAAATGCATATTTCTGGCGAAAGGTGGCTTATTTCATTGCAATGCAACAAAAAAGACTAAATGTCTGAACCATAAAGTTTGTGCTCACAACTCTTCTTGTATTTCAGTGGCTGATAAAGCACTACACAGGACTGTAAAAATTAAGTGTTTTAAGTGTTTCTAGCTAATAAGAAAACAGCAATAAATAAATGAGACACAGAGGGAATCCTGTTTTCCAATATGAATTTTTCTAACACCAGAAGTCATTACGCTTAGGAAGAACGGCAGTTTTTATTGTCTCCAAGTCTACATCAGAACTGATGGGTAGAATACATTCCTCAGCTCAAATACAAAATGTGTGAGGCCATTTGGGCAAAATTCTACAGCCTGGGTAACCAGGAAGGTGGTATGCTATGCAGTTACAGCCAGATAATAATTTTTCTAGCTAAGAATATTACCATATCTCAGGAGAAACTTGGCAGTTTCAACGTGACCTCTGTGGCAGGCAACAAACAGTGCCACGAAAGCTCGGTGTGCTACCCATTCCTTTTTCTGCTCTGGTCCCAGCAATTCTGCATACGGCGAGGTGCCCACAGAGTCCTCCGTAACTCCCAGATGCACTAGCTACAGAACAAACACAGACCTTTTAGTCTCCTTCAGAAGAGGAGTTTGATTCTTTTTAGGTATCAACAAATTCTCATATCTGTACTTGGGAGATGCTTGCACACTGCATACATCACTCCAAGATCAGCTAAATAATACCTGCTTGTTTCTTACTCTTCTGCCCCATCTTGATTCTCTACTATCTGATCATGTTGGTTTCATAGCCATCCCTTAAAGGGAACATTAATTTGGGTCTTCCTTTTGTATGTGGTTATTAAGAACCACAAAAATTTTACAGAAACTGCTCTTTGTAATCCCTGTCCTTTTCTTAAATTTGTTGGACATTGACCTTAGATTTTGTCTCTATCCTTTTTCCCCAGACAGCACTGGCCACATAAGCCCAGGTTCCTTTAGGAGCCAGGTGACACTTTGGTCCTTAAAAACCTGAGATGCCTCAGGAAACAGTCCTGTATCACATTCTTTTCCAGAAGGAGCTTTTTTTTTTTTGTAATAAAGCCAAACACATCAGTTCTAAAGTGTTGCTGAGAGGCCTCTTAGGAACAATTTTCAGGTGCCTCATGCTGCTGTTCTTCCTGAGAAACCATTTCCCTGTGGGGCTACATCTTCCACAGTGCACAATGGTTTTCCCATCTAGTACATGGAAGCACATTATTAGAACAGCTGTATGGTTATTTCTTGAATAAAAATTTTTTTTCAGTTGAAAATCAATAGTGTCAACAAGCTTTCTATGGGGCTCTTATGCCAACACACCTTTCATTTCAAAGGAGACCACTTGCCTTTGTGGCAAATCCTTCTTTTTCCCGCTCTATACTGAGTAGGAAGAATCTTTAACACACAGAACTCAAAACATGGGGGAAAACAAAACAAAACCCCTAATTTGCCCAATAGCAAAATGCAAGCTATTTGTTGCATGAGGTAGAGCAGCTGCTTGCAAGTGAACTGCAACACTACACAACAGCCAAAAGGCAGTGAAGAACCCTGCGGAATCCATTTGCAGTGGTTGGGGAAATGCAGAGAAAGAAAATGTGATTAGCCAGGTTGGAATTTGGCCAGGGCAACACAGGTAGCGGTTCTTTACGAAAGGTGCCAAAGGATATTTCATGACTGCATCTGTTTAGGCCTGAAGGTTCACAGTACAAATCAGCTCGAGTACCTTGTGTTTCTGCTGAGACAACATTCCAGTCCAAAATCAAGAAAGCAGCATGCCCTCTATCAAAGCACCACATTAACTATTTGTTCTATAAAAATCAAAGCTTTCTTACTAATCAGACTCAACAGGATTGCAAACTCAAAATGGTCCGTAAGCTAGCACCAGATAAAGCAGATGGACAGGGAATATCTTCTGATTCTTGACTCTGGTACCATCATGTATCAAGTCTCATTCTTACTCTGGAGTCAGTATGGCCAGAGGACGATGGGCTATGAAATGGAGTTTCTGCCTCTGATTTTCTCAATAGCAGACAAGTCACTCAGCCTCACCAGAATACCCAAGAACAGATAATCTCAATCTTCTAACAATGTTTTAACAAAGAAAAATGCCTTGTTTACATACAATATTTCTACTATCTAGATGAAAAACACTGGGATTAAGTATCTCTTGTTAAGAACACATCAGAAGGCTAAAACTGCAGGCAGCTGAACAAAAAATGCAAACATTTTTGGACATCAGGATAAGCAGGGACAAGAAAAGTAATTTGAAAGTATATTCAACATCAGTGCTACAAAAAGGTATAAAACAGCGTAAAGAACCCAAGCTCCACGTGTGTATACGCATTTTAGTAGTAACAGCAAAAAAGTTTTATTTCTAAATTGAACAGACTGCATTACGGATTGACTATTCCTTGTCTTTGGATTACCAGCCCCCTTGAAATTACCATTTTCATTGTAAACTGTTGCCAGCACAGCTATCCTACTTAATTTCTATGGCAAGTCTCTTACATTAAAGACTTCCCCACTATGTCTCTATGAAGTCTTGCCTTACAAGAGTACTTAGACCTTCAGCAATACGCTTTTAGCTTTTCCACATACAGTACCCCACCCATTTGCAGAAGTAATGGAATCAACCTTCATGGTCTCTCCTTTTGCAGCAGCTGCCACAAGACGCCCCCAACCATCTTGCCGCCAGATACGCATTGTAATCGTTCCACCAGGGACAATATCATTATCCTCCAATGTAGACTCATCTGGCAGATCTGCTGTAGGGAGTTAGAAAACAGCAAGTCAACATATTCTCAGAGAAGACAATGACCAGCTTAAAAAGCAAAAAAAAAAGTTAGATGGTGACTGAATTATTTTAGCCATGCTGGTGTTCTCATATTTTACTGCCATAACGCATCAAGGACACCTTGGGTCCTGTTGTGCTAAAGCTATGAAAAAAAAGATACGCTCCCAGCCTAGAAAAGGTTACACAATATAGAGCTCTTGCAATAACATGGTTGTAACCCACAGAAAGCTGCAGTGAATATGTTAAGTACCAAGACTGTAGGAAAAAAATACTTAAGTATAGCCATGCACACATGGTGTCTTTATTCAAAAAAGAAAGCACCACGTTTGCTTGATCTGAGAAAGCAAATAGCAGGAAAAGTTATTTTGTTTTAAATAGCAGATTTAAACAATGGCCATCTCTGCTTGTTACCTCCAAAGCCAAGTACTCCAACACCACAGATTCAGCTGATGTATTGGGCGGCGGGGGGTGGGGAACCACTATTCCACACAATTCTAACTGTGGGAGGTCAGCCAGAGTCTCGCTAGAACTGTTCTAGGCTGAGGTGAATCAGCCAGGTACTGTCAGCAGCTGTTGATAAGGCTAAGCAGGAACTTAGAGGGCAGCATTTGCAACCTCTAACCTAAAGAGACCCTGCTGAGATTATCTTTAAGGAGCAGGAAGCAAAGCTAAGCGTTAAGTCAAGAGCTGAATTCCAAGTACAGTACAGTAAAAAGAGAAAAGTTCAACCCTGACCTTCATCCAGGACCTAAACGTAGCCATAACTAGCAGGTGAAGAGATACTATGAATAACCTCCAAGAACCCCAGAGGCTGCAGGTTCTCACCTTCATCCAGGTACTGAATCCGCTGGAAATGAAGGGGGATCCCAGTCAGCAATTCTAAATGTGACTTCAGCTTCTTCACAGTCAAGTCATTTTGGCATTGAGGCAGTGAAAAGATCTCATTAGTTTCAGCTAGACAGAGCCGGACACGAAAGGTCTGCAGGGGCAAGGAAGGCATGGTGATGAAGTGGTTCCTGACCAAGAAAAGACTTGACACTTAGAAAAAGCTTGGTATTGTTAAAAGGACAGGGGTCTGGATCCGGTAGTAATTCCTCCCTCCCCTAGCCATTCCCCTTGTATCATCAAAGCCCTCCATGTACAGATCTCCCTGTGTATCATCAGCACATTACAGTATCCAAGCAGCCTGAAGTGACATCACAGAAGCACACTCTGCACGTTACGCAACAGCCTACACAAGCTTATCAGAGAACAGCACAGAAAGTAATGCACCAGAGCAATTCCTGAAAGATTTTTGTTCTTGCCCAACTTTTGATTTTCACCAGGATGACATAAACTTACTTGGAGGACAAGCAGTAATAACTCAGGTAAAAACCCAAAGTTGCCCATATTTCACGTTACTGTTTTCTTTGTTAAAGTCTAGATCTCAATCTACATGTTTAGTCCAATGTGCAATAAAAAGAGCATATGGCTGTTTAATTTGTGTTTTACATAGGGGTCTTGTCCCCTAACTCAAAGTATGTGGGTAGGCTTTACCGGAGGGTGTAGGGGACTCTATTCCTCTCACTTTTGCATCAGCTAAAGTCCTGCAGAGAGAAGAGAGGGGAGGTCACGTATTCTTTTGCGGCAGTTGGCAAAAGTTCTAGAGCACAGGATGGAGCAGCCAATGAGTGTCTGAAACAGCCAAAAGGGTGATTGCAGCAGTTGAAGATACGGAAGACTCCTGAAATGAGAAGCAAAACCAACAAACCAGGTGTTGACTTTCCCCCTGCCTCACTCCCCAAGGTCTAACAACTACACAGAGTTCATTAATGCAGGATGCGCAAGAGCAACACCACACTGAAAAAAACAGTCCAGAATGTCCTTCCAGGCTGAAGTTTGGAGAGGGAGGGATTTAAAATAAAGATTTGAATGCCAGTCTCACTCAGCACAAACAAGTTCTCTTCATTTAAAACACATCTTGATAGAATTTCATTTCTGACAGGATGATTTTAGTTTCAAAGCATTTTTGGCATGCTCGCTTCAAGGA
>NW_010097656.1:28274-33591 GCF_000699245.1 Pterocles gutturalis
GAAGAGCTACTTCGAATCTCTGGACATCTAATGATTTTTACTACACAGTATGATGAATTCCACACTCAACCTGGTTTGGAAGATGATGGTGTTTACGCCAGGGAGATGTTTGATTAACCAAAAGAATACGCTTGCATCCCACTCATAACAAAAGCCAGTTACCACAAGCTAGTTTATAAAACAGTCAGAAGATTTATTGAGATAAACAAAGTTACATAGATTCTCTATTCTGACAAATGAATGACACTTCCAGAGTGTCCCCCCTTAACTGGGTTCGAAACAACACAGTGTACAGACACTACGGCCACCAGGGCAGCAACCTGGCCAATGCCAAGGGTGTATCATACACAAGATACCAGTGAGCCTGAATTTTAGGCAACGTGACTAACATGCTTTGGATTACAAGTGCTTGATAAATTTCCTATAGCATCCAAGCAATACTGCACCCACTAACGTTATTTTCATGTTCCTTAGCTAGAAATGTTTTAAAGTTATATTCTTACCGCTGTTGTGAAAGTAGATCAACTACCTAACTTTGCTCTGTCTGGCTTTTAAAACACATATTTTTGCATAATTTAAACAACCCAGAGAACTGTATGTGAACACACCGCTTTACTCATCATTGCATACATTTGGCTAGTACAAGACGTAAAGTGAAGTCTTTAGTCATGCTGAAATAATTTTAGTTCAAAACTAAACCCAAAAGACAAACAGAGGGTAAATCTGTTTAATAGACCTGCACATTGTCTACAAAAAAACCCACCCCGAAACTATGATGTCCCCCCTAGTGCATGCAACTGTAGAGTATTCACAAAGGTTTTTAAATGCTCTAGTGAAATCCTGTCATTGAAAGCAGACATGATTTCTGGAGCCAGAGAGGTACCAAAGCATTGTTAAAAACAAAGAACCTTGTTTAGCCTTTCAGTGAACTTTTATAGCTGGTGGCTTACTGTTTACACCTACTTTAATTAAAAACTTCGTGAACGCTAACCAAATACACTAAAACATATGGAAGCTTGTTTTCCAGTGGATTATTGTAAGTAAAGGTAACTATTTAAGATTATCTGACAGACAGAAACCTGGACTGGGTTAATGTTCAAAGTGTTTAATTTACATACAGTACATTTCAAACATACTTACATATACACACACTTAAAAAAATTTGTTCAGTGCTGAGAACTTTAATGAACTGATAATAAAAAACAGAAGTAAAACATTATCAGAAAGGCCTTAGAAAATTTGAACTGTTAGAAAATACCAGTATAATGCCAGCATTAGAAAAAGATATTAGAACTAGAAAAAAATAACTTGAGGGGTCTTTTGGTTAAGAAATTGCAATCATAAAAAATCTGTACTGAAGAAGCATTTGTTTTAAATTATAAAAAAATTGTAAAAAATTAAATGTAGAATGCTGCAGAGTTTACAGAGTCTATACTGTTTGCTGTAGTAGCAGTGATAGCAGTGGTATATTCCTGCCTGCAACTTCCAGAAAGCATTTTGTGATCTCACAAGAAAACAATTTGTTACAAATACTGTACATATTATAATACAAAACCAGTTAAACTTATACAAAACTGAGCACTCCAAAAGTACAGAACCCAGCTGAGGAACCTACGTGCTGTATTGCAGACAAACCAGATTTAAAACAAAGCAAAAAAGAAACAAGTGATTTCTGTAAAAACCTTCACCCATGTGACCTACTATAGTATAACAGTGAAATAAAGGAAGATATTTACACAGGTCTATTTCCGACAAAGTATTTTGTTCACAGAGACAAAGTAACTCTTATCACATGAACCCATGTTTTTAGTATTTAAGGATCAGGTTCTGAACAGGACAAAGTTCCAATTCACAATCTAAAAAAAATGAAGACTTTTTTCCCAGACCCCACACTATCTGCAGATTCAGGACATGACAGAAGACAGGGTCCGCCAAAAAGCACTAGCTTTATAATTTTTCAAACTGGCCAGAAGCTATCTAATTTTATTAGCAGAACTTAATTCTATCTGTATATTCTTTCTTTTTCCCAAAACATGGGTTT
This sequence comes from Pterocles gutturalis, assembly GCF_000699245.1. Lineage (NCBI taxonomy): Eukaryota > Metazoa > Chordata > Aves > Pterocliformes > Pteroclidae > Pterocles > Pterocles gutturalis. The sequence goes on from NW_010097656.1 coordinate 30,316, forward strand.
AAACACACAGAAAACATCCTACTAAAGCTTAAGCCCTACTTAAGCCCAAGCCTTACCATACAATCAACACAAGTTGTAGAGCAAACTGTACCAACAATTTTCCCATGAATATTTGTTATTCGGGGTTTTTCAGAATTTAGAAATCCTTAATTTCTTAGGAACAAAGTAGAGGGCTGTTCAGGATTTGAATGCTGGACCAGTTACAAGGTGCTTTTTAAATGAGGTGTATATGTAAAAAACCCAACCAAACATACAAAAACTTAAGTCTGTAAAATTCTGTAATACAGCACATGTTCCAGGAACTGAATCCCTTAAATGAAGTTAACTTTGCTAGGGCAGAACAAGCAACTTTCAGTTTGGGAAATTAACAGTCTACCTACCACTACCATAGCCAGCAGTAAGGAAAACAGACATGTTGACACCTGTAAGGGTATAGCTTGGAAATAACAAATTAATAGAAAAGTTAAATATACAAAGAACCTTGAGCTCTCTGTGCTTTGAAAAGTATCACATCATATTAAGTAAAAATGAACCATTCCTTAATCCTAGCAGAGTAACTACTTTACAAAATGAAATTATTTTTGAGCTTTTGTCCACTGATACAGAATTCTTTTATCCTTTTTTTGTTAAAAATCAAAACTATTCACATATATACACTTTTTTCAGTTAAAATGCAATACTTGAAACAATACAAAAACTACACCAAAAGTGAGGAAAGAATATCTTCGTGCAAGTTTGCTATAATCAGGTTTTAAGATTTAGAAACCATTTTAAGCTTATAGCAGACTGCACTACTTACTACTTGAAATGTTTTGTTAAAAATGAAATATGAATTTCAATTACACTTAAACAGTGAGTATGGTGTAAGCCTTTACACACAACTGCAGGCGAGATGAGAGTTAGCACCCACAAAGAAAAAAAAAAGGAATTACTCATGCATACCAGACAGAAACACACAGCTGTAGATGAAAGGTGGTAATGAAATGAACATCCTAACATTTCTCAATAGGCCCTTTTCAGCCCAAGTAGGTAACAAAAACCTTATTTGTCTACATTATTCACACTAACCACAAACATAAGGTGAATAACCATTTTGATGTTCAGCCTTTACCACTGAAGAACACATTAGTTTTGTTTTTCAATGGTAGTATTGTCCATGTTACCCTGTTTCAGTTTTATGGTGGCAAAGAAGGACACATCTTGATCTCTGTCAGATTGCAGGGCTTGAATGGTCTCTTCTGCAGCTTCTAGATGAGGATTGCCAACGCTTTTAAAATAAGCTAGAAAAAGGGGAGAAAAATACAGTTTTTATCAAAGCCAAAAGACTAAACCCTAGGGCATAAGTAGTGCAGAAATACAGAGGATGCCAAAAACATCTGGGGTAGGTCATCCAACTGATAGGCTCCTTAGAGAAACTACAGCAAGCTGAGGAAACTGACAGAAAAAGAGAAATATGCTGCTTCTTACTCATCTTATTTGGTACTTAAGTATTTTCTAAGAAAAATAGAAATGTATCAAGAAGCAAAAGCAAGCTCAGGAAGCTGCCACTGTACAACGCTTTACAAAACATTGTCCATACTTTATTCTGAAAAAAAAAATATAGCAGAGGACATTTCCTTTGGATTTTCCTTTGTATAAGCAGAGAGATCAACTGATTTTTTTGTTTTTAAGGAACTGTAATACAGGAAATTGTAGCAGCATACAAAGTTGCATTCTTACCTAGTACAACTGTTACATTAAGCCTAAAAATGACAAAGCCAACCATTTCAGAAAAAGATATACCACTTCATCTGAAGGACCCCAAATACAACTACTTCAGTAACATAAAGGTTTGAAATACACCAAAATAATCTAATACCATGTTTAAGAAAAATGTACTTGCTGTGCACATCATGGATGACAAAAATAACCCCCCCCCCAGCGACACCCAGTGATGCCATGCTGCCCACGATAGCAAGGACGTCACTGCCCTCCAGCGGGCGAGATGCAGCATTTGTCACATTATCAATGCCCATTTCAGGCACGTTTATTCTAAGACAGAAAAGCCACTACAGTATACATCCCTAAATCTGAACTGAAAGGCAGTATCCCACTTTGCAACGTACAGATCCGTTTTCAGTACAAACAGAACCAAACAGCCTTTTAACAGTTGTGCCAATTTACAAAGAACTGCACTGGCAGAGGGAAGAGCATTCGTGAGAGGTTAGGTTCTTTCAAAGGAAATTAATGACCACACCTTTCTCCAATAACGTCTGCCTTAGAGCCTTGGCGAGCAGAACCCTTACATTTGGCACAGGATCTGAAGCAAGACTTAAAAGACTGGGGAGCAAGTGTTCAACAAATTGGTCGACAGGCATACATTCTTCCTCTACTACAGCCTACAGGATAAACACAGAACATGAGAAAGCAAGATTTACATTAAAAATACATTATTTGCCATTCCTTTCCATCTTGTCCTTAATTTGACCTGACTATTAAAAAAAGTCAGTATTTAACTCTGAACAAATACACCCAATGTTGGTGAAATAAGTACCACCTTTGAAATACTGTTATAAAAACACGTCTTACCATTTCTAAAGTTCATCAGAAGATGACCTAACAAGAGCAGATAACTTCCTTTCAGCTATATTTTAGAAAATACTGCTCTGATCTGTCAAAACCCTTTTGCCTTTCAAAATTCAACCCTTTGGTTAAGTGGGGAGCGGGTATGTGGAAATAAAGAGGGAAATAGTTCCTGGCATCTAGCACCTATTGGCAGTTTGAAGAGCTGTTGTGAACCTTTATCTTAGCATGTCAAAGTGTTACTAAATGCACCTCAGTTTAGGACTTAATTCTTGACTTCGCTACAGGGAAGCCAGAAAGTACAAGGATCAGCTATTTTAGCTGGAGGCACAGAACAAAACAAGGACCACAGGTTCAAAACTGCACAGTCATAGTACAGAGAACAGACTGACCCTGCCACTGTCTTTTGTCAGCCCACAGAATCAGAGAACCCAACAATGACAAAAAAACTGAGTCCAAATTTCAGTTTTGTCCACATTGCTAAAAAGCCTCAAACTGGCTCCAAATTAAAGGTACACATAGAAACACAGAGAGAAAACATTCCAACCTGACAAATGAAGGCAAAAGCTTGTCTTCCAACCCATTTGGAGCAGTGACGAAACCTCACTACAAGTTCATTAATGAAATTTAATCCCAGTGCATTTGCATTGTTTGTGTAGAACTTCTGTAGTATTGCTACAACCTGTGAAGCAAGGGAAGGGAGAAAGGGAAAGA